>NC_092514.1:9994721-10280377 GCF_047511675.1 Marmota flaviventris
ACAAATTCTTAGCCTACACCTAGCCTTAACCCTTGGCCTAATTTGAGTCCTATCCCTAATCCTAAAAGTAACACTGATCCTGACTCTGTCCCTAACAACAACCCTTTCTCTAATCATCCCAATAAACCTAAACCTAATATAAACACTAGACCCAGTCTTAATTCTAACCCTTATACTAGCCCTAATCATAACCATAGTTCTTACATTAGCCGTAGTCCTACACTAGCCCTAACCTAAACCCAAAACCTAGCTCTAATCTGGGCCCTAACCCTAGTTTTAGTTGTAGCCCTAGCCCTATATTTAGCCCTAACACTTAACCTAAACCTAACCCTAAACCTAACCTTGTCCTAACAACAAACCTAAACCGAACCATAACCCTATTCCTAACCATAATACTAGCCCTAAACCTAGATATAATTTTATCCATTACCCTAACCATAACTATAAGCAAATTCTAACCCTAGGCCTAACTCTAACCATAGCCCAAACCTAACCATAACCCTGATCCTAACTGTAGCTCTAATCCTATCCATTAACTGAACCATATTTTAACCAAATTCTGTCCCTAGGCCTAACTCTAACCCTATGCCTTACCCTAACCCTGTCCATTATACTAAACCTAACCTGAAACTGAAACCTAACCATATCCATTATCCTAACCCTAAGGCTAATTTTGGCCCTAACCTTAAACCTTAACCTAACACATACCCTAGCCTGACTCTGACCCTAATAATAACTCTAGCGGTAAACCTGACCCTAACCCTCAACATAACACTTACAATAGACCTGGCCATAAACCTAAACCTAAAACTATCCCTAACCATAACCCTAGAACTGGCATTAGCCCTAGAACTAATCCTAGCCCTAATCCTAGCACAAACCATCCCCCTAAACGTAGCACTAAGCCTAGCCTTAATCCTAATCCTATCCTTAACCGGAACCCTAACCCTAATTTTATCCCATGCCCTAGCCCAAAATGTAGCTGTAATATCATACCTTACCCTAACCCTAACGCTAACCATAACCCTAGCCATAACTCTAGGCCAAAACCTAACACTAACCTTAGGACTAATCCTAGCCCTAAATTAACCCTAATCCTAAACCTAATCCTATCCCTAGCCCTAAGAGTAACTCTCATTCTCCCACTAGACCTATCCTTAGTTTAAAACCTATCCCTTACCATATCCCAAACCCTAGCTCTATCCCTAGCCCCAATCCCAACTGTAAATATCACTGTAGCCTTAAACCTGTTTGTAAACCCTAATCTTAAACCCAAACCTCACCATAACACTAGCTGTAAACCTAATGCTAATTTGAAAATTAGCTCTAACCCTACCCTAACCCTAAAACAAAACCAAGCCATTATCCTAACCCTAACCCTTAACCTAAACCAAACACTAACCTTACACCTATCCCTAAAGTCTTATCCCAAACCCTAAACTAACACTAGCCCTAATCCTAACCTTAACATAGCCCTAACCATGGATCTAATTATATCCACTACCCTAACCCTAGCCCTAATCCTAAACATTACCCTAGCCCTATCCCTAGTTCTAATTGTATCCATTACCCTAACCATAATTCTACCCTAATATTAGGCCTAGGCTTAACCCTAAGCCTATTGCAATCCCTAAACCTATCCATTGACCTAAAACTAACCTGAACTCTAATCCTAAGCCTATTCATTACCCTAACCCTAACTCTAACACTAATGCTAATTCGAGCCCTAAACCAAAACCTTAACCTAAACCAAACCTTAAGCTGTACACTGACCCTAATAATTCACATAGCACTAAACATGACCCTTACTGTAAATCTAACACTTACACTAGACCTAACCATAAACATAACCCAAAACATATTCCTAACTGTAACCCTAGACCTGACATTAGCCCTAGCCCTAATCCTAGCCTTAACCCTAACACGAACACTAGCTCTTATCTGAGCCCAAAACCTAGCCTTAATCATAACCCTAACCATAATTCTAACACATTCCCTAGCCCTAAACCCAGTTATAACCACACTGCTTATCTTAAACCTAACCCAAACCCTAATCCTAACACTAACTCTAGCCCTAACCTTCACACTAGGAGTAACCGTAACACTAACCCTTCCACTAATGCTAAACCTAATCTTAACCCTAGCTTCAATACTACTCCACCCTAGCACTAGCACTAATTCTAACCATATCACTTACCGTAACATTACTCCTAGCCATAGTCTAGAATAACACTAGCCCTGACCTTAAACCTTGGCCTAACCCTAGATCTAAATCTAACACTAAATCTAACCCTAATTCTACAACTAAACCTAACCCTAACACGAGCCCTAACCCTAACGCTAATCCAAAAACAAGCCCTAACCAAAGGCTTAGACCTAAACAAAACCGAACCATAACACTAACCCTAAACTTTTACCTAAACCAAATCTTAACCTTACCTCTAGCCCTAAGCCTAGAACTAATTTGAGTCCTAATCTTACACCTAAAACTACTTCTGAACCTGTCTCTGACATTAACACTAACCCTACCTCTAAATATCACCCTAAACATAAAACTTACTCTAACACTCGACCTAGTCTTAACCCTAATTCTAAAACTAGTTCTAATCATAACCCTAGATCATACACTAGCCATAATCTTAAAACTAATGCTAATGAAAACCTAGACCAAATCTGATACCTAACCCTAGATTTCACCCTAACCATAACCCTAACACTCTCCCTAACCCGAACCCGAACCCTAGCTCTAACCTAGCTCTCACCTTATCTTTACCCTAGCCAAATCCCAACCCTAATGCTAACCCTAGTCCTAAAACTAATCCTTAGTCTAACCCAAACCCTAACCCTATTACTAGTCCTAACCCTAGCCCTCTTTCTTGTTATAACCATAACCCAAATCCTAACCGTATCCCTGACCCTTATTCTGACCCTGAACCTAAAACAAACCCTAACACTAGCCTTACCCATAATCCTATATCTAAACCTAACCCTACCACTAGCCCTAAACAAAACCCATCCATAATCCTAGGTCTAAATCTAGCCCAAAGTGTAACCCTAACCCTAACCTAAACTTATCCCTTATCCTAAGCCTAACCCTCATGCTAAATTTAAATCTCGCGTTAGACCTAACCCTAGATAAAACCCAAAACTCAACCCTAAACATAACCCCATCCCTATCCCTAAACATAATCCTACTCCTAGCCCTAATCATAATGTTAACACTAGTCCTAATACTATTCTAAAATTATCCATTACCCTAAACCAAAACTTAACCTTAATGATAAACCTAGCTCTAATCCTAATTGTAAACTTAATACTAGACATAACCCTAAACCTAACCCTCATTGTAGACTTAACCCTAGATAAAACCCTAACCCTTACTCTGACACTAACCCTAGCCAAAACCTTAACACTAACCCGAAACCTAAAACTACCCCTATCCCTAACCTAAAATCTAACCCTATCCATTTCCCTAACTCTAATGAAAATCTTAGCCCTAACCCTAACACTAACCCTAAACCTAAAACCACACCTAATCCTAACCTGACATCTAACCCTATCCATTAACCTAACTCTAAAGATAACCTTAGCCCTAACCCTAACACTAAACCTAACATTAAACATAAATCTAACCCTAGACATAATCCTAAACCTAACCCTCACCCTAGCTCTAACTCTACCTCAAATCATATCCTGTACCATAAACCTAACCCAAACCCTAACCATAGACCTAACCCTAACCCTAACCCTAACTCTAGCCCTAATTCTATCCAAAAGCCTAGGCTTAACACTGGCTCTAATGCTATTCATTACCCTAATTATAACCCTAACCCAAATGCTAACCCTAGGCCTAAACCTAACCCTATAACTAACCATAACTCTACAAATTACCCTAATCTTATCCTAATTCCTAAACCTAAACCTACCCATTAACTTAACCCTAATTTTAACCCTAATGCTAATTTGAGCCATAATCCTAATAATTAACCTAACACAAAACCGAATCCTGACCCTGACCCTAACAATACACCTTACCCTTATCCTGGCCCTTACCCTAAACCTAATATTAGACTTAGCCATGAACCTAACCCTATAACTATCTGTAGCTATAACCCTAAACCTGACCACATCATTATCTCTAAAACTTGCTCTAACCCTAACACAAAACCTAGCCCTCATCCAAACCCCAAATCTAGCTTTAATCCTAACACAAAGATAACCCTAGGCCTAACCCTAACCCTTTTGCTAAATGTAACCCTATCAATTACCCTACCCCTAACATTAACCCTACACGTAAACCTATCATTACCCTAACCAAACCCTAATGCTAATTCAAGAGCTAAACCTAAACACTAACCTAAACCAAACCTGAAACTTAATTCTAACTGTTATAATATCCCTAGCTCTAAACCTGACCCTTAACCTAAACCTAACCCTTACACTAGACCTAGCCATAAATCTAACCCTCAATCTGTCCCTAACGTAAGCCTAGAACTGACACTTGCCCTAGCCCTAATTCTTGCCATACCCCTAAAACAAACTCTAGCCCTCATCCTAGCCCTAAACCTAGCCTTATTATTAAACCAAACATAACCCTAGCCCTTACCAAAATTCTAACCTTCAACCTAGCTCTAAAACTAGCTCTAACCCCATCGCTTCCTCTAAACCTAACCCTATCCCCAAATATAAACCTAAATCTAAAACTAGGCCTAACGCTAATTCAAATGCTAGACGTAATCCTAGCCCTAATTTACCCCTAAATCTAACCTAACCCTATCCCTAAGACAAACTCTAACTCTCGTCTTAGTTGTATTTCTAGTGCTAACCCTATTTCTTACCATAATCCTATCACTTGCATTTACATTACACCTAACCCTAGCTCTAGCCCTAATCCTATCTCTCAGCCTAACTCTAAATCAAATCCTAACCCTAAGCTAAACCTCTCACTAACACAAGCCAAAACACTAATGCTAATCCTAAAACTAGCCTTAACCTAGCCCTAGCACTACAAAACAACGAATCCATGGCCCTAACCCTAAACTTTAACATAAACCAAACACTAAGCCTACACCTAGGCCTAATCCTAGCTCTAATTTGAGTCCTATCCCTAACCCTAAAACAAACCTGAACCTGACTCTGACCCTAACACTAACCCTAGCTCCAAACATCAGTCAAAACCTAAACCTAAGCCTAACCCTATACCTGGCCCTAACCCTAATCCTAAAACGAGTTCTATTTGTAATCTTAACTCTTACATTAGCTGAAGCCCTAAATCTAGCCCTATCCTAACCTAAAACCTATCCCTAATTGGAGCAATAACACTAACTTTAACCCTAACCATAAACCTAATTCTAGCCCTAACACCCTAAACATAACCGTAACCCTAACCTTTGCCATAATCCAAAACCTAACCCTAACCCTAGCCTTAATCCTAACCATAAACCAAGCCCTACCCCCAGCTCTAATCCTATCCATTACCCTAATCCTAACACTATGCTAACCCTAGGTTAACCCTAAACCTATTCCTAACCTAAACCTATACATTACCATAAACCTAACCTGAACCCTAAACCTAACCATATCCATAAACCTAATCCTAACACTAATAAGCTTAACCCTAAAACTATCTCTAACCATAACCCTAGACCTGACATTAGCCCTAGCCCTAATGAAGCCCTAACACTAGAACAAACTCTAGCCTGAATCCTAGCCCTAATCTTAGACTTAATCCTAAACCTAACAGTAACTAACCATAGACCTAAACCAAATTTTAACCCTTGCCCGAGTTCTAAAGCTAGCTATAACATCATACCTAACCATAAGCATAACCATAACCCTAGCCATAAACCTATGCTCAGCCTTAATAGTAATACTAGCTATAATCCTAGCCCTAAATGAGCCATAATTCTAACCCTATATCTAAACCTAACACTAAGACTAACTCTAACTTTCGCCCTAGCAATATCCCTAGTTCTTACCCTATCCCTTATGATAATTCAAACCCTAGACCTAACCCTAGCCCTGACCTTCACTGTAGCCCTAAACCTAGATCTAACCCTAACTCTAAATATAACCCTAAACCTAAGCCTAAACCACACATTAACACTAGCTCTAACCCTAATGCTAATTTAAAAATTAGCCCTAACCCTAGACCTAGTCCTCATTCAAAACTGAGCCATAGCACTGACTCTAAACCTAAACCTACAGGAAACCCTAACCCTACACCTAGTCCTACACAAATCTAGAACTAATACTAACACTGACTCCGACCTTAACACTAACCCTAGCTCTACACATCATCCTATCCCTAAACCTAATCCTAACACTAGACCTTGCCCCAAACCTAAACATAAAACTAGCCCTAATCATAATGCCAGTTCTTAAATTAGCCATAGCCCTAAACCTAACACAAAACCTAGCCCTAATTCAAGCTTAACCCTTACTTTAACCCTAACCCTAACACTGGCCCTAATCCTAGCTTTATCCCCATTGTTAATCCTAGCTCTAACCCTATTTCTTACACTTAGTCAAACCCATACCCTATTGCTACCCTAGTCCTAACTCTAATTCTATGCCTACCCAAAACCTTAACTCCAGTCCGAATACTAATCTTTGCCCTCATTCTAGCTCTAAACTTAACCCAAACCCTAACCCTAACCCTGACCATTATTCTGACCCTAACACTAAACCTACGTTTAAACCTGACCCAAAATTTTATCCAAAACCTAACACTAGCCCTACCAGTAACCCTAACCCAAAACCTAACACTAACACTAGCCCTAGGCCTCAATCTAATCCTAAATATAACCATAACCCTAGCCCTAGCCCTAACAATATCCCTTAACCAAGCCAAACACTCACTGTAACCCTAGACCTAACCCCAGTCCGCATTCTGGACCTAACACTAAACCTAATTCTAACCTGAACCCTGATACTTACTCTAACAAAAACCCTAGCTATAAAGCTTATCCTAACTCAAAAGGTCACCCTAACACTAGACAAATTCTAAATCTAACCATAACCATAACTCTAGCTCTTATATTACCCATATACCTAACATGAGCCCTAAATCTCACACAAAACCTAGCCATAATTACAGCCCTAAACCTAACCCTAAGCATAACCCTAACCATAAACCTAGCCCTAACCCTAAACCTAACCCTAACCCTTGTTCTAGCCCTAACTCTAGCTCAAACCCTAAAACTTACACTAAACATAACACTAGCCAAAACCCTAAACCTCACTAACTCTAGCCCTATTCCTAACTGTAACCATAGCCCAAAGCCTAGCACTAATAACTCTATCCATTACACGAACCATAACCCTAAAACTAATGCTAACCCTAGCCCTAAACTTAACCCTAACCCTACCCTAGACCTGACTGTAACCCTAACCCTCAACTTAGCCCTAAACCTAGTTCAATCCCTAATCATTACACTTAACCTAAACCTAACAATAACCAAAGGCCTAACCATAGCCGTAACCCCAGCCGTAATCCTAACCTTAACCCTAGACCAAACCCTAGATCGAACCCTACCCATTACCCTAACCCTAAACTTAACCCTAGTGATAACACTAGAACTAAAGCTAAACCTATGCTAACCCTAAACCTAAACCTAAGAACTAACAGTGAAAATAACCCTAACCTAAAATCTAAGATAGCTCAAATCCTAAACCTAATTCTAAACCTAAACCTAAGACTAACCGAAAGCTAACCCTATCTTTAACCTGACATCTAAACCTATTACCCTAACCCTAATGATAACCCTCGCCCTAACTGTAACACTAACCATGACCATAATCCTAGGCCAAACTCTAAATAAACCTTAGCCATAGCAAAAATACTAGCTAAAAACCTAAACCATACCCTAAACCTAATCCTAACTGTAACCCTTGCCATAACCTTGACCCTAACCCTAATTCTAGCCCTATTTTAACCATAACCCTAGTCCTAAACCTATGTCTAACCCTTTAAATTTCCCTAACGATAACCATGACAGTAATGCTAACCCTAAGCCAAACCCTAAACCTACCACTATCTTAAACCTTACCTGAGCCCTAAACCTAACACTATCCATTACCTTAAACCTAATTCTAACCTTAATGCTAATTTGAGCCTTTACCCTAACCTTAACCTAACCCAAACCCAAAGGATGACTCTGACCCTAATAAAATCCCAGCTCTTAATCTGACCCTTTCCCTAAACTTAACACTTTAATTTGACCTAGCCATAAATCTAACCCTAAAAATATCACTTAATATAAACCTAGACCTGACATTAGTCCTAGCCCTAATTCTTGCCCAAAACCTAACACAAAACCTAGCACTAATATTTGAATCTAGCCTTAATCCTAAACCTAACAATAACCCTAGACCTAACCTAAAGCTAATCATAAAACTAGCCCTAACCCTATCCATAGAACTAAAATAAAACCGAGCAACAGGCCTAACACTAACCTTAACTGAAAACAAACAGTAGCATTACACCTAGATCTAACCCTAGCCCTAATTTGAGTCCTAATCATAACCTTAAAAGTAACCCAGAACCTGAATTATATGCTAACACTCATCCTAGCTCTAAACACCACCCTAAACTTAAACTGAACCCTAACAGTAACCCTAGCCCTAATTTCAGTCCTAACCCTAACCCTAAAACTAACCCTGACCTAACTGATATCATAACACTAACCCTAGCTATAAATATCACCCAAATCTTAAACCTAACCCTAACACTTGACCTATCCCTACCTCTAACCCTAATTGTAACCCTAGTTCTTATATTAGCCATTGCCCTAACCCTAGCCTTAAAACTCACACAAAAACTAGTCCTAATCTGAGCCCTAAACCTAGCTTTAACCCTAACCATAAACCTAACCCTAGCCCTAACCCTATGCCTTACCCTGAGCAAAATCTTAATCCTAATGGTAATCCTAGAACTATTCCTAATCCTTAGGCTAACCAAATCCTAACCCTAGATCTCATTCTAGCTCTAATGCTATCCCAAACCCTTACCCTAACGCTGACCCTTATTCTGACCATAACATATACCCTAGGGCTAAACCTGACCCTAACCTTAAACCAAATCCTAACACTAGCCCTACTTGTAAACTTATGCCTAAACCTAACCCTACTACTAGCTCTAGACCTAAACCTAATTCTAAATCCAGCCTGAACTCTAGATCTAGACCTAAACAAAATCCCAGCCCAAGCCCTAATAAAAACCTTGACCTCACCCAAACACTAACTGAAACCCTAGACTTAAACCTAGTCCTCATTCTGGTTGTAACGCTAACTTTAACTCTAACTCAAACACTGACCCTGCCTTTAACACTAAACCTACTTCTAAACCTGAAACTAACCAAAACCTAAACCTAATTCTAGACCCAGCCATAACCCTAACCCTAAAACTAGCCCTAATCATAACCCTAGACCTTACATTACCCATAGCCCTAACCCTAGGCCTAAACCTAACACTAAACATAGAGCTAATTTTAGGCCTAAATCTAGCCTTAAGCATAACCTTAACCCAAACACTAGCCCTATACTTAACCCTAGCCCTCGCCTTAGTCCTAAGATGGTCGAAGCCTAACTTTACCATAAACATAAACCTAGACATATCCCTAACTCTCACCCTAAACCTAGCTCAAATCCTAAACATAACCAGCCCTAAACCTACATCTAAACCTACCCATTACCCTAACCCTAAACCTAAACTTATTGACAATCCTGGCCAGAACACTTACGTTAACTCTAACCCTAACTGGAACAATAACCAGAGACATAACCCTAAAATTAACATTCAGCATAGCCCTAACTCTAGATCAAACCAAAAACCTAAGCATAAACCTAAACACAACCATAGCTCTAATCCTAAAACTATCACTAATTCTAACTCTAAACCAAATCAAAACCTAAATTAACCCTATCTGTTACCTTAACCCTAACCATAATGTTAATGATAACCCTAGCCCTAACTCTAACCCTAATCTTAAACCTACCGTAATCTTATCTCTAGACCTAACACTAAACCTTGCCCTAACCCTCGCTCAAAACCTAACCTTTATGCTAAACATAACTCTAACCCTATCCCTAACGCTAATTTTAACACTAACTCTAACTCTTACTCAAGGCCTATTCCTAACCATAACTCTAGTTCAATCTAAGCTCTAACCCTATCAATTACCCTAACCATAACCCTTACCCTAATGGTAACCCTAAGCCTACACTAACCCTATCACTAATGCTAACCCTATCAATTACCCCAAACCAAACCTGAACCTTAAACCCAACCCTAACTATAACCTAAACCCATACTAATTTGAGCCATAAACCTAAATCCTTACCTAAGCCAAACCCTTATCCTAAAAATTCCCCGAGCTCTAAACCTGAACCTTACCCTAAACCTAACACTTACACTAGACGTAGCCATAATCCTAAACCTAAAACTAAAATTCACCATAACCCTAGACCTGATATTAGCCCTAGCACTAATCCTAGCCCTGAATATAAAAGAAACACTAGCCCTCATCCTAGTCCTAAACCTTGCCTTAATCATAACCCTAATCACAACCCAAACCCTAATTGTAACCCTAACCTTCACCCTACGTCTAAACCTAGCTATAATGCCATTCTTTATCCTAAACTTAAACCTAACCCTATGCTTATCGCTAGGCGTAAGCTGAACATTAACCCTAGCCCTATTCCTAGCCCTAATTTAACCCTATCCCAAACCCTAACTCTAATTTTAGCCCTATCACTAATTCTAAATCACACACTAGCCCTATCCCTAGTTCTAACCCTATCTCTTACCATAACTCTAACCCTGGACCTAACCCTTGCCCTATCATTAATTCTAGCCTAATCCTAGATGTAAACCCAACTATAAATATAACCCTAAACCTAAGTCTAAGCCTAAAACTAACACTAGCCCAAACCCTAATACTAATTGTAAAACTAGCCCTAACCCTAACCCTAGGACTAAAACAAAACTGAGCAATGGACCTAACCCTGTACCTTAACTTAAACCAAACCCATAACTACTATAAGAACTAATCCTAACCTAATTGAGTCCTAACCATAACCTGAAAACTAACCCTGACTCTGATTCATATCCTAACACTCACCCTAGCTCTAAACATGATGCTAATCTTAAACAAAACCCAAACAGTAAACCTAGCCCTCATTCGAGTCCTAAATAAAACCCTAAAGCTAAACCTGACCCTGACTCTTATCCTAAAAATAACTCTAGCTCTAAATATCACCCTAGCCATAAATCTAACACTATCACTAGCACTACCCCTAACCCTAACTCTAAAGCTAACCCTAATTGTAACACTGGTTCTTACTTTACCTGTTGCCCTAACCCTAGCCCTAACACTAACACAAAAACTAGCCCTAATTGGAGCCTTAAACCTAGCTTTAACTCTAAAACTAACCATACCCCCACCCCTACCCCTAACACTAAGTTTAACCCTAGCCCTAAACCTAAGAAAAACCCTACCACTAATGGTATTCCTAGACCTATCCCTAATCCTCAGGATAATGAAAACTCTCATCATATAAATAGTCCTAATCCTAGCTCTCATTCTAGATCAAAACTTATCCCAAACCTTAACCATAACCCTGACCCTTATTCTGACAATAACACTAACCTAGGTCTAAACCTGACTCTAACCCTAGACCAAACCATAACACTAGCCCTACCAGTAAACTTATACCTAAACCAGACCCTATCACTAGCTCTAGGCCTAAACCTAATCCTAAATCTAGACTTAACTCCAGCTCTAGACCTACACAAAAAACTAGCCTGAGCCCTAACAATAACCCTTAACTTAACACAATGACTAACCCTCCTCTAGGCTTAAACCTAGTCCCAATTCTGGCTTTAACCTTAACTCTAACTCTAATCTGAACACTGACCCTGCCTTTAGCACTAAATCTGTCTCTAAAACTTACCCTAACCAAAAACCTAAACCTAACACTAGACATAGCCATAACCCTAACCCTACAATTAGCCCTAATCATAATCTTAGCTCTTACATTACCCATAGCTCTAACTCTATGCCTTAAACTAATACAAAACCTAGAGTGAATTCTAGGCCTAAATCTAGCCCTAAGTGAAACCAAAACCCTAACCCTAGCCCTAACCAAAACCCTAAACCTAACCCTAGCATTAGTCTCAAACTTTACTCAAAGCCTAACCCTACCATAAATATAAACTTACATCTATACCTTACTCTAAACCCTAACCATAGCCCTAACCCTATACTTAACCCTAGCCCTAAACCTAGCTCTAAATCTACACTTTACCTAACCCTACACCTAACTGTATTGATAAACCTATCCTTAACCCTAACCGTAACCCTAACCCTAACCAGAAAACTAACAATAGACTTAACCCTAAAAGTAACACTCAAAATAGCCCTAATCCTAGTTCAAAACCTTACCCTTACCATAAACCTAAACATAACCGTAGCCTTATCATTAATCTTAAAACTAAATCTAACCCTAAACATAAACATAAACCTACATCTAACCATATTCATTACCCTAACCCTTATCCTAACCCTAATGTTAACCCTAGCCCTAAACTTAACTATAACTCTACACCTACCATAATCCTGTCCCTAGACCTATCGCTGAACCTAATCCTCAATCTAGCCCTAGCACTAACACTAGCTCAAATCATAGCCATTACCCTAAACTAACCATAGACCAAATCCTAACCCCAACCCTAGTCCTAATCCTAACTGTAACCATAGCCCAAACTCTAGATCTAACTCTAGCCATTATCCTAATCATAACACTAAACCTAATGCTAAACCTAGCCCTAACCATAACCCTAATCCTTACTCTATCCCTAGCCCTTATTCTAACCTGAAGCCTCAACCTAGCCCTAACACTTACTCAATCCCTGACCCTTAACCATAACCTAACCATAAGAAAATGATAAGCCTAACCCTAACCCTAACCCTAGCTCTAGCCCTAATCCTAAACTTAAAACTAGACTTAACCTTAGCTCTAACCCCATCAATTACCCTGACCCTAACCATAAACGTCACGATAACCTTAGTCCTAAACCTAAACCTACTCTAACCCTAACTGTAAACATAATCCTAGACCTAACCATAAACCTAAACCTTGCCATAGTCCTAACCCTAGCTCAAACCCTAACAATTATGCTAAACTTAACACTAAACCTAGTACTAAATCTAAACCTACCCCTAACCTCCCTAACTCAACATCTAAACCTGTCCATACACTTAACCCTAATGGTAACCCTAATCCTAATCCTAGACCTAATCCTAAGCCTAACCCTATCCTTAGCACTAACCCTAGCTCAAACCGTAACCCATACCCTAAAAGTAACCCTAGCCTTAACCCTAACCCTAACTCTAAATCTATCCCTAATCCTAAACATAACCCTAGCCCTAACCCTAGCTCTAAACCTATTTATTTCCCTAATGATGACCATAAATCTAAAGCTAACCCTAGGCCTAACCCTAACCCTATCCATTACCCTAAACCTAATCTGAGCCCTAAACCTAACCTGAAGCCTAAACATAACCTTATCCATTACCTAACTCTAACTCAAACTTAATGATAATTTGAGCCATAACCCTAAACCTCTACCTAACCCAAACCCAAAACCTGACACTATTATAATACCCCTAGCTCTCAACTTGAATCTCACCCTAAACATAACTCTGACACTAAACCTAGCCATAAATCTTACCCCAAAACTATTGCTAACATAACCCTATACCTGATATTAGCCCTAGCCCTAATTCTTTCCATCAACCTAACACAAACACTAGCCCTCATCCTAGCCCTATAACGAGCCGTGATCCTAACCCAAACCCTAACTGTAGCCCTATCCCTATTCTATCCCTCGCCCTAGTTATGAACCTTACTATAACCTCACCCTTTCCCCCAAATATAACCCTAACTCTAAATCTAGACATAACACTTACACTAATCCTAGACCTGATCCTAGCCCTAATTTAGCCCTAACCCTACCACTTGCACTAAGACTAATTCTAACTCTCACCCTAGCCCTATTCCTAGATATAACCCTATTCCTTACCATAACCATAACACTTGACATAACCTTAGCCCCAATACTAGCCGTAGCCCTAACCCTAGAACTAACCATAACTCTAAGTCCAACCTTAACCCTAAGCCTAATCCTCACACTAACAGTAGCCCTAACACTAACACTAATCCTAAAACTAGCCCTAATCTTGTTCAAGCCCTAAAAAAAAATCGAGCCATAGCCCTAACCCTAACCCTTAACCTAAAACAAAACCTAACCCTACACCTAGCCCTGACATTAGCCCTAATTCCAGTCCTAATGTAACCCTAAGACTAACCTTGAGCCTGACTCTCACCTTATTCTAACCCTAGCTCTAACATCACCCTAAAAGTATACGTAACCCTAAACCTAGAACAATCCCTAACTGTAACCCTAAAAGTAGCCATAATCATAACTCTAGTTTTTAATCCTAGCACTAACCTAACCCAAAACCTAGCACTAAACTGAGACCTACACCTCGTTTTAACCCTAATCCTAACCGTAATCATTACCCTAAACCTAATCCAAACCCTAAAACTGGCCCAACCCTAAACCTAAACCTAGACTTAATCCTAACCATAATCCTAGCCCTAAATCTAGCTCTAATCCTATCCATTACCCTAAACATAACCCTAATCCTAATGCTAATCCTATCCCTAAGTTTAACCCTAATCCTAAACCTAGATTGACACTAACCCGAACCATCACGGTAGCCCTAAACAGCTCAAACCCTAACACTTACCATAAACCTAACACTAACACTAATCCTAGATCTAACCCTAACAGTAACCCTAGCCCTAATCCTAACTATAACCCTATCTCTAACCTATCCATTACCCTAAACATAACCCTAACCCAAACATACCTCTAAATATAGTTCTAACCCCAATCATTACCTAAACCCTAACTATATATGTCATGATAACACTGGCACTAACCCCAAAAATATTCTAAACCAAACTGTAAACTTAACCCTTTTCCTAACTCTAAATCTACACTAACCCTAAATGTAAACCTAACCCTGGACCCAACCATAAAACTAACCCCTGCCGTACTTCTAATCCTAGCTCAAATCCTAACAATTACGCTAAACATAACACTAACCTTAGTCCTAAACATAAATCTAACTCTATCCATTTAGGCTTAACCCTAAACCTATCGCTAACATAACCTTATTCTTACCTAAACCTAACCTGAATACTAAACCTAACCTTATCACTTACTCTAACCTTAACCCTAACCCTATTGCTAGTTCGAGCCCTAAAACTAAACCAAAACTTAACCCAAACTCTGAACAAGACACTGACTCTAATAACACACCTAGTTCTAAACCTGATCCTTACTCGAAACACAACCCTTAAACTAGACCTAACCGTAAAACTAACACTAACTCTATCCCTAACCGTATCCCTAGACCTGACATTAGCACTTTACCTAATTTTGCCGTAAACCTAACACAAAGCAGAACCCTCAACCAAGAACTAAACTTAGCCTTAACCCTAATCCGAACACTAACCCTAGCCCAAACCCTAATTTCAACCCTTTCCCCAGTTCTGAACCTAGGTATAACCACATCCTTTCCCCTATCCCTAACCCTAACACTATCACTAACACTAAACCTAGCCCTAACTCTAGAACTAATCCCAACACTAACCGTAGCTCAAATCCTAGCCCTAATTTATTGCTAACTGTAACCCTAACCCTAACTCTAACCCTAAGACTAACCCTATCTGTAGCCCAAGACCTATTTCTAGTACCAACCTTATCTGTTACCTAACCCTAACACTAGCCCTAACCTTAGCCCTAAACCTAGCCATAGTCCTAAACCTAGAACTAACCCTAACTCTAAATCTACCCTAACTATAAAACTAAACCTCACCCTAACACTAGCCCTAAACCTAATTCTAATTAGAAAACTAGCCTTAACCCTAGCCAGAGCCCACAAACAAAACTGACCTATACCCCTAATCCTAACCCTTAACCTAAACCAAATCCTAATGCTACACCTAGTCCTAACCCTATCCCTACAAATAATACTGACCCTGACTCTGACCATAAAACTTACCCTACCTCTAAACATCTCCCTAAACCTAAACCTAACCCAAACACTAGACCTAGCCCTAATCCTAAACCTACAATTCTCTATAAATTTAAAGCTAGTTCTTACATTAGCCAGAGCCCTAACCCTAACACAAAACCTAGCGCTAATCTGATCCTCAACTCTAGCTTTAACACTAACCCTTACCCTAACCGTAACACTAACCCAAACCATAGCTCTAAATATGTTCCTTACCCTAATCCAAACTCTCAATCTATTGGTACCCTAGTTCTAACCCTAACCCTTAGCTTACCCCAAACTCTAACTCAAATACTAGTCCTAAACTTAGCCCTAATTCTGTCTCTAAACCTAACCCGAAGCCTAAGCCTAACCCTTCCCTTATACTGACCCAAACACTAACCCTAGGTCAAAGCCAGACCTTAACACTAATCCGAACCCTAACACTAGCCCTACCAGTAAACCTATACCTAAATCTAACTATAACCCTAGCACTAGACCTAAACTTAATCCTAAATATAGCCATAACTCTAGCCCTAGCCCTAAACAAAAACCTAGCCCTAGCCCTAAAATAACCATTAACCTAAAGCAAAGCCTAACCCTAGCCCTAGACTTAAACCTAGTTCTAATTCTGACCCTAACCAAAACCCAATCCTAGCCCGAACAATGATGCTTACACTAACACAAACCCTACTTCTAAACCTCATCCTAAATGAAAACTTAATGCTAACACTAGACATATGTATAACCCTAACACAAAAAAATCTAGCCATAACCATAACCCTAGCTCTTACATTATCCATAGCCATAACACTATCCATGAACCTCACACAAAACCTAGCCCTAATACAAGCCCTATACCTAGACCTAAGCATAATCTTAACCCTAAACCTATCACAAAACCTAAACCTAATGCTTGCCCTAGACGAAACCCTAGCTCAAACTCTATCCCTTACTCTAAACATAACCCTAGCTCTAACCCTAACTCTAACCCTATCCCTCATCCTAACTGAAACCATAGCACAAATCCTAGCTCTAATTTTATCCATTGCCTTAAACATAATCTTAAACCTAATGCTAAACCTAGCCCTAACCCTAACCCTAATCCTAACTGTAGCCCTGATTCTAACCATAACCCTCACCCTACCCCTAACCCTTACTCAAAGTGTAACACTTACACTAAAACTAGCCCTAATCTTGGTTTGGTCTAGGGTTATAATCATGGTTAGTGTAACAGTTAGGGCTAGGGTTATCATAAGGGTTAGGGTAATAGGTTTAGATGTCAGGTTAAAGATATTTCTAGGTTAACTTTAGCGTTAGGTTTAGGTTTGGAAGAGGGTTAGCATTTGAGCTAGCTTAGGTTTAGAGTAAGGGTTAGGTTAGGTTCACTGTTATTTCTAGGGTTAGGTTTATGTTTAGGGTTAGGGTAGGTTTAGCTTTAGTTCTAGTGTTATCATTAGGGTTAACTTTCAGGTTAGATTAATGGGTAGGGTTCAAGCTAGGGTTAGGGCTTGTGTTAAGGTTAGGATTAGTGCTGGGTTTAGGTTTAGGGTTTGACCTTGGTTTAGTGTTAGGGTTAGATTAAGTGTATGGTTTAGGGATGAGCTAGGTTTAGGGCTAGGTTAAGGGTTAGGTTTACAGTCTGAGCTAAGGTAGGTTTACCCTTAGGTTAAGGGCTAGGGTTGCATTACTTTTAGGGTTATTGTTAGTATAATGGATAGAATTAGAGCTAGGGTTTGGGCTATGGTTACAGTTAGGATTAGTGTTAGAATTAGGGTGAGGTTTAGGGTTTGGGCTAGGGTTACTTTATGGTAAGGTTTAGTGTTTGAGCTAGGGTTAGGTCTAGAACGAGGGTTAGGGTTAAAGTTAGGGCTAAGTTTAGGTTTATAGTTATGCTTAGGGTTAGGTTTAGGGCTGTAATTAGGGCTGGGTTTTGTGTGAGGTTAAGGGCTACTGCTAGGTATATGTGTAATGTAAGAGCTAGAGTTATGGTTATGGCTATATTTAGAGTTCATCTAGTGTTAGGGTTAGTTTTTGGCATAGAATCAGGTTTAGAGTTAGGGTTTTTGTTAGGGTAAATGTCAGGGTTCAGGTTAGGATTAGGTTTAGGCTTAGGTCAAGAATGAGGAATAAGGTTAGGTCTAGGGGTAGAGATAGTGTTTGGTTTAAGTTAAGGGTTATTGTTAGGGCTAAGGCTAGGGTTATGGCTATATTTAGGACTGGGTTTAGGTCTAGGCTAGTGTTATTGTTAGGTTAAGTTTTAGGGTTACTGGTAGGGCTAGTGTTAGTTTTTGGATAAGGGTTAGGGTCAGGTTTGAACCTAGGTTTAGTGTTAGGGTCAGAATAAGGCTCAGGGTTAGAGTTAGGTTTTGGGTTAAGTTTAGAGCTAGAATGAGTGTTAGGATTAGGACTAGTAATAGATTTAGGGTTTGGGGTAGGCATAGAATTAGGGTAAGGATTAGGGTAGCAATAGGGTGAGGGTTTGACTAAGTGTAAGAAATAGAGTTAGAACTTCAATTAGGACTAGTGATAGGGTTAAGGTTAGGGCCAGGGTTAGGATTAGGGTTAAACCTAGGGTTAGGCCTTGGATTAGGGCTAGGTTTTGTGTTAGGTTTAGGACTGTGGCTAATTTAAGAACTGGCATTACAATTAGGGCTAGTTTTAGTTTTAGGTTTAGGGCAAGGCCAAGTGTGCGGATTAGGTTTAGGGATAGGGTGATGTTAGAGCTAGGGTAAGTTTTAAGGTCAGAGTCAGTGTTAGTATTAGTTCTGGGGTTATGGTTAGGACTCGAATTATGTCTAGAGTTAGGGCTAGCTGTAGTGTTAGTGTTTGCTTTAGGTTAAGGGTTAGTGTCAGTGAAATGGCTCAGTTTTGCTTGAGAGCTAGGGCTTGGGTTGTGGCTACTTTTCAAATTAGCGTTAGGGTTACAGCTAGTGTTAGGTTGTGGTTTAGACTTAGGGTTAGGGTTAGATTTAGAGTTAGGGTTAGATCTAAGTTTAGGGCTACAGTGAAGGGTAGGGCTAGTGTTAGGGCTAGGATTTGAGTTATGATAAGGGATAGGGTTAGAACTAGGGATAGGGCTAGGGCGAGAGTTAGAGTTAGTGTAAGGATTAGATTTAGGGTTAGAAATAGGGCTTAATTAGTGCTAGAATTAGAGCTAGGGTGAGTATTAAGGCTGAGCCTAGGTTTTTGGTTATGGTTATGGATATGGTTAGGTATGATGCTATAGCCAGCTTAGAACTATGGCGAGGGTTAAAATTAGGTTTAGGTCTATGGTTAGTGTTAGGTTTACGATTAACACTAACATTAGGGCTAGGATTAGGGCTAGAGTTTGTTTTAGGATTAGTGCTTCATTAGGGCTATGGCTAATGTTAGGTCTAGGGTTATGGTTAGAGATAATTTTAGGGTTAAGATCATTAGGGTTAGGATTAGGTTAATGGGAATGGTTAGGTTTAGGGTTCAGGTTAGGTTTAGGACAATGTATAAGTTTGGGGTTAGAAATAGGTTTAGGGTTATCCTAGGGTTAGCACTAGGATTAGGATTAGGATTGGGGTAATGGATAGGGTTACAGCTCAGGTTAGGTCTAGGTTTATGGTTAGGATTAAGGCTAGGTTTAGGGTTAGGTTTTGGTTTATATCAGAGGTTACGGTTAGGGTTTGTGATAGGTTATAATAAGCGTTAGGGCTAGAATTAGGGTTATGTTTAGGGTTAAATGTAGTGTTACCGCTCTAATTACGGATAGGTTTTGGGTTAGGTTAGGGTAAGGTTTAAGGCTACAGCCAATGTAAGCACTAGGGTTATGATTAGAACTTGCTTTAGGGTTAGGGTTAGGTCTAGGTCTAGGGTTAGGTTTAGGTTTAGGTTTGAGTGATGTTTACAGCTAAGATTAGTGTTAGGGTCAGAGTCAGGGTCAGGGTTTGTTTTAGGGTTAGGGATAGGACTCGAATTAGAGCTAGGTTTAGGGCTAGGTGTAGGCTTAGGGTTTGGTTTGTGTTAAAGGGTAGGGTTAGGGCTATGGCTAGGTTGTTTTGTAGGGCTAGGGCTAGGTTAGGACTAGTTTTAAGACTAGCATTAGTGTTATGGCTTGTGTTAGTGAGAGGTTTAGCTTAGGGTTAGGGTTAGATTTAGAGTTACGGTTTGATATAGGATTAGAGCTAGAACTAGGAATAGGGCTAATGCAAAGGCTAGTGATAGGTGTATTGTAAGGGATAGGTTTAGAACTAGATATAGGGCTAGGTCGAGAGTTAGAGTTAATCTATCTCTAACCCTAACCTTAACCCTAACCCTAGCCCTAAGACTAAATCTCGCCCTAGCTCTATCCCAAGTTTAACCCTATCCCTTACCAGAACCCTAAACCTAGCCACAACACTGTCCCTATCCTTAGTTCTAGCCCTCACCTTAAGTCTAACCCTAATTCCAAATTTAACCCTAACACTAAGCCTAAGCCTAACACAAACATTAGCCCTAACCTTAATCATAGGACTAAAACAAAACCGAGCATTATCCCTAACTCTAAACCTTAACTTAAACCAATCACTAACACTACTACTAGACCTAACCCTAGCCCTAGTTCGAGTCCCAACACAAACCTTAAAACCAACCCTGATGCTGACTCATATCCTAACACTTACCCTAGCTGTACACACTGCCCTCACCTTAAACTGAACCCTAACAGTAACTCTAGCCTTAATTCGAGTTCTAACTCTAACCCTAAAACTAAGCCTGACCCTGACTCCTATTCTAACATGAACCCTAGCTAAAAATATCACCCTAACCTTAAACCTAACCCTAACACTAAACCTAACCCATACCCTAACACTAAAACTAACCTTAATGGTAACCCTGGTTCTTACATTAGCCATTGTCCTAACCCTAACACAAAACCTAGGCCTAATCCGAGTCCTAAACCTAGCTTTAACCCGAACTCTAACCATAACCAAGCTCTAAACCAATCCCTTACTTAAGCAAAACCTTAAACCTAAGGGTAACCCTAGACCTATCCCTAATCCTAGGGCTAACCAAAACACTAACCTTATTAATAGCCCTTATCCTAGTCTTCATTCTAGATCTAACCTATTCAAAACCCTAACACTAACCCTGACCCTTCTACTGACCTGACCATTAATCTTAGGTCTAATCCTAACCATAACCCTAAACCAAAATCTACTGTAATCCTATCTCTAGACCTAATCTGGAACCTAACAGTGAGCCTAGCCCTAACCATAGCTCAGAACCTAACCCTTACACTAAACATAACCTTAAACTAACCCTAGTTCTAATCCTCACCCTAACCCTAAATCAAGACCTAATTCTAACCATAAACCTTGCCCTAAACTGAAGTCTAACTTTATCATTAACCTAAACATAACCCTTACCATAATGTTAACCCTAGGCCTAACCCTAAACGTATGATTATCTCCAAACTTATCAATTACCCTAAACCAACCCTGATGCCTAGATCTAATACAATCATTATCCTAATCCTACCTCTAATGATAATTCAAGCCCTAAACCTAAACTGAATCCTAAACCTAACCCTGAAACTGACCCTAATAATTCCGCTTGCTCTAAACTTCACTTTTACGCTATACCTAACCCTTACACTAGACCTAGCCATAAAACTAACCCCAAAACTATCCATAAGCATAAACCTAGACCTGATATTAGCCCTTGCCATGATACTAGCCCTAACCCTAACACAAACCCTAGCCCTTATCCTAGCCCTAAACATAGTCTTAATTATAACCCTAACCATAAACCTAGGCCTAACTCTAACACTACCCCTAGCCCTAAAATTTGATCTAATTTAGGTCCATCCCTAACCTTAACCCTAACCCTAGCCCAAAGACTAACTTCAACTATCACCTTAGTCCTAACCTAGTTTTAAACCTATACTTTACTGGAAACCTAATCCTAGCCCAAACCATAGGTCTAACACTAGCCCTATTCATAGCCCTAGCAGTAACTTTAGATCTAACCCTAACTCTAAATCTAACAATAAACCTTAGCCTAAACCTAAACCTAACACTAGCCCTAAGCCTAAGGCTAATCCTAAAACTAAATCTAACCCTAGCCCTAAAACAAAACCAAGCCATAGACCTAAAGCTAACCCCTAAACAAAACAAAGCCCTAACCCTACAATTATCCATAACTCTATCCATAATTCGAGTTCTAAGCCAAACCCTAAAACTAACCCTGACCCTGACTCTGACCTTAACACTAACCCTAGCTCTAAACATCACCCTAACCCTATACCTAAACATAACAATAGACATAGCCCTAATGCTAACTGTAAAATTAGCACTAATCACAACCCAGGTATTTACATTAGCCGTTACCCTAAACCTAGCCTTAACTTAACCCAAAACCTAGCCTTATTCCGAGCACTATCCCTAGATTTACCCCTAACCCTAACCCTATCACTAAAAGTAATTATAACCCTAGATTTAACCCTAACCCTAATCCTAAGCCTAACCCTATCAATAATCGTAACAATAACCCTAGCTGTACCCCTATCTCTAACCCTATCCATTACCCTAACCATAACCCTATTCCTAATGCTAAACCTGGGCCTAAACCTAACCGTATCACTAATCCTAACACTATCCACTACACTAAACGTAACCTGAAACCTAAATCTAACACTATCTTTACCCTAATCCTAACTCTAATGCTAATTCGAGCCCTAACATTACACCTTAACCTATCCAAAATACCAATCATGACCCTGACCCTTAGAATACCCTTAGCTCTAAACCTGAACCTAACCCTAAACCTAACCCTTATACTAGATGTAGCCGTAAACCTAAACCTAAAACTATTTTTAACCATAACACTAGACCTGAAATTAGATCTAGCCATAATCCTAACACTAAACCTATGCTTAATCCTATTCTGAACCATAACCCGAGCCCTAACTCTAGTTCTATTCCTCATCCTAGCCTTCAACCTACATATAACCTCATCCTATAACCCAAAACTAACCATAACCCTAAACCTAAACATAACCCTCACCCTAAACCTAGACCTAACACAAAGCCTCATGCTAATCCTAGCCTGTATTTAATCCTAACCTAACACTAAACCTAGCCATAAGACTAAATCTAACTCTTGCCCTAGCTCTAGTCCTAGTTCTATTCTTAGCCTTAATACTAAACCTAGATCTAAGCCTAAGTCTAAATCTAAACCTAACTCTCAATTTAACTCTAAAATAAGCCTAAACCAAACCCTACAATTACCCCTAACCATAATGCTAATCATAAAATGTGCCCTATCCCTAGCCCTAGCCATAAACCAAAACCAAGCCATAGCCCTAATCTTATACCTTAACCTAAATTAAACCATGACCCTACAAGTAACCCTAAAACTAACTCTAAGACTAACCCTGACCCTGACACTGACCCTAACACTAATCCTAGCTCTAAACACCACCCTAACCTAAAATTAACATTAACACTATATCTAGCCTTAACCTAACCCTAAAACTAGCCTTAATCATAATTCTAGTTCATACATTATTCATTGTCCTAAACATAGCCCTAACCCTAACACAAATTCTACACCTAATCCGAGCCCTAACCTTAGCTCTAACCATAACACTAGGCCTAACCCTAACCCTAACACAAGCCGTAACCCTAACTCTAACCCTATTCCTTACACTAAGCCAAAACCTAACCCAAATGCAAACCCTAACCCTAACTCTAGTACTTAGCCTAACTTAAACTCAAACCATAATACTAGTCTTTACCCTAGCCCTCCTTCTACCACTAAACCTATCCCTGACCATCATCTGACCCTAACATTAACTCTAGGTCTAAACCTGACCCTAATCCTAAACCAAATCCTAACACTAGCCCTACTGGTAACCCTATACATATACGTAAGCCTAACACAGACTTAGACCCAAAGTTAATCCTTAATATAGCTATAACTCTAGACCTAGATCTAAACAAAAACTAGCACGAGCACTAACAATAACCCTTAACATAAACCGAACAATTACCCTACCCCTAGACCTAATCTAGTCCTAATTTTGCTTCTAACCCTAAACCTATCCCCAAAACTGACCCTAATTCTAACACTGAACCTAGCTTTAAACATGACACTAAATCACAAACTAGACCTAACACTAGAACTGGCCATAACCCTAACCCTAATAGTAGCCCTAAACATAACCCTAGCTCTTACATTAACCATAGTCCTAACCCTAGCCCTAAACATAACATAAAACCTAGGACTAAACATAGCTCTAACCTAACCCTAGCCCTAAACCTAGCCCTAATGAAAGCCTCCCTTAGAACTAACCCTAGCTCAAAGCCTAACCTTTACACTAAACATAACCCTAGCTCTATCCTAAACCCTATCCCTAACCCTAGCCCAAATCCTAACATTAAACCTAGTCTGAACTTTAGCTCTAAACATATCCATTACGCTAACCCTAACCCTAATTAAAACACCATCCCTAACACTAAACCTAATTCTAACCATAAATGTAAACCTTGACCTAAACCTAAACCTAACCCTCACCCTAGCCCTAACCCTAGCTCAAACACTAACCCTTACCCTAACTTAGCTATAACCCTAGCCATAAACTTAACACTTACCCTAACCTTAAAACTTACTCTAAATCACACCCTAACCCTATCCCTCAACCTAGCCGTAATCCTAGAGTTAATCCAAACCATAACCTAGCCCTATCCCTAGCTCTACTCCTCTCCATTACACTAAACATAACTTTAACCACAATGGTAACCATAACCCAATTGCTAAACCTAACTCATCCATTACACTAAACCTTATCTGCAACCTAAACTAAGCCTGATCCATTACTCTAATCCTAAACCTACCCAAATGCTAATTCGAGCATTAACCCTAAACCTTTAGCTAAACCAAATGCTAACTCTGACCCTGTTCCTGACCCTTATAATAAAACTAGTCCTAAATATGACCTTTAACCTAAACCTAACTCCTACACTAGACCTAATCCTAACCTAACCCTAAAACTATTTTTAACATTAACTCTAGACCTGATATTAGCCCTAGACCTGGTCCTGGCCATAACCCTAACAGAAACCCTAGACCTTAACCTAGACCTAAACGTAGACTTAATCCTAAACTGAAACATAACCCTAGGCCTAATCCTAATTCTAAAGGTCACACTATACCCACCCATTTCCCTAAACTTTACCTTAACACCAATGCTAATCCTAATTCTAGCCCAACCCCTTAGTCTAACCCTAACACTAACCCTTGCCTTAATACTAGCAATAATGTAGCCTGACACCAACACTAACCCTAGCTCTAACCCTAACCCTAACTCTAGCCGTAATCCTAGCCCTAACTCTAACACTAACCATAGTCTTAAAAACTAGCCCCAATGTAGCCCTAACCCAACACTAACCCTAGCTCTAATCCTAGCACTAATTTAGCCCTAAACCTAAACCTAACCCTAAGACTACTACTATGACTAACTCTAATTTTCACCCTAGCTCAATCCCTAGTTCTAACCATATTCATTACCATAACACTAACCCTCACCCTAACCCTAGCCCTAGCCCTACCCTAACCCTAGATCTAACACTAACTCTAAATGTAACCCTCACCCTAAGCTTAAACCTCAACCTAACACTACCCTAACCCTGATGCTAATCCACAATCTAGCCATAACCGTAGCCCTAGCCCTAAAACAAAACCAATGTATATCCCTAAACCTACCTTAAACCAAACCCTAACCATACAACTACTACTGACTTTAGCCATAAATCAAATTCTAACCCTAACCCGAAAACTAACCCTGAATCTGACACTAACCCTAACAATAACCCTTGCTCTAAACAACACCCTAACCCTAAACCTAACCATAACACTAGACCAAGCCATAACCACAACCCTAAAACTAGCACTAATTGCAACAATAGTTCATACATTACCATAACCCTAATCCTAGCCCTAACCAAACCTAAAATCAAACCCTAATCCCAGCCTAATCCCTAACTTTAAACCTAACCCTAACCCATAACATATTCCTAAACTTTACCCTAAACCTAGCCAGAATTCTAACCATAAACCTAGCCCTTTCACTACCTCTAACCCTATCCATTACCCTAATCATAACCATAACTCTAATGGTAACCCTAGACCTAAGCCTAAACTTATCCCTAACCCTAACCAATTTCATTAACCTAAACCTAAACTGAATGCAAAACCTAACCCTATCATTACCCTAACTCTAACCCTAATGCTAATTCAAGCCTTAACCCTAAACCTTAACCCAACCCAAACCCTAACTCTGCCCCTTCCCATGATAATATACCTAGCTCTAACCCTGAACCTGCCACTGAACCTAAATCTTATACCAGACCTAGCTACAAACCTAACCCTAAAACTATTGCTAACCAAAATCCTAGACCTGACTTTTGCCCTAGCCGTAATTCTAGCCCTTAACTTAAAACAAAACAAACCCATAATCTTAACACTTACCCTAGCCCTACTCCTATCCATAACCCTAGCCCTAAATTTAGCCTAACCCTATCAATTACCCTAAATGTAACCCTAATTATAATGATAACCCTAGGCCTAAATCTAACCTTATCCCTAACCGTAACCCTATCCATTATGCTAAATCTAACCTGAACACTAAACCAAACCCTATCATTACCCTAAACCAAATCCTAATGCTAATTCGAGCCCTAACCCTAAACCCTAACCTAAACAAAACCCTAAACCTGAAGCTGACCCTAATAATACCCCTAGTTCTAAATTTGACCCCTACCTGAAACCTAACACACTAAACATAGCCATAAACCTAACCCTAATCTTTAGCTTAACCCAAACCGTCACCTTATAACGAGTTCTAGCCCTAGACCTCATTCTAGTTCTAACATAAACCCAAACCCTAAACCTAACCCTCACATTTATTCTGACTCTAACAGTAACTCTATGTCTAAACTTGAACCTATACCTAAACCTAAATGTAACACTAGCCCTAGACCTAAACCTAATCCTGACTCTAGCCATATCTCTAGCCCTAGACCTAAACAAAAACCTAGCCCTAGCCCTAATGATAAACCTTAACCTTACACAAACACTAATCCTACCCCTAGATCTAACTCTAGTGATAATTCTGGGTGTAACACTAACCCTAACAATAACCCAAACACTGACCATGACTCTAACACTGACCCTGCTCTAAACATCACAAAAACTGTAACCCAAACCCTAACACATTATTTAGCGTAACACTTATCTAAAAAGTAGCCCTAATCATAACCCTGGTTTATACATTAGTTGTAGGCCTAACACTAGCCACAAACTAACCCAAAACCTGGCCCTAAGCCTAGCACTAACCCTAGTTTTAAACCAAACCCTAAAACTAGCCCTAATACATACCCTAACCATAGATCTAACCCTAGCTTTTACCCTATCCATTACCTTAAGCTAAACATTAAACCTAATGCTAACCCTAGTCCTAACCCTAATTCTTAGCCTAACCCAAACCCTAACCCTACTACTAGGCCTAACCCTAACCCTAACCCTAATCCAATCACAGACCCTGACAATAACACTAACCCTAGCTATAAAACTGACCCTAATGGAAACCTAAACCTAACAGTAGACCTAGACATAACTGTAAACATAACCCTTACATTACCATAGCACTAAAACTAGCCCTAAGTCTATCAAAAAACCTAGCCATAATCCTAGGCCTAAATCAAGCCCAAAGCGTAACCTTATCCCTATTCTAACCTTATCCCTTATCCTAAGCCTAACCCTTATGCTAACCCTAACACTCGCCTTAGACCTAATCCTAGATAAAACCCAAAACTGAACCCTAAACATAAACCTAGCCCTATCCCTAAACCTAATCCTAATCCTAGGCCTAATCATAATGTCAACACTAGCCCTAATACTATCTCTAAATTTATCCATTACCCTAAACCGAACCTTAAACCTTATGATAACCCTAGCTCTAATCCTAATTGTGAACCTAATCCTAGACCTAACCCTAAACCTAATCTTCATCTTAGCCTTAACCCTAGATAAATCCCTAACCCTTACTCTAACACTAACCCTAGCCCAAACCCTGATATTAATCCTAAATCTAAAATTACCCCTTACCCTAACCTGACATCTAACCTTATCCATTACCGTAACTCAAATGATAAGCTTAGCTCTAACCTTAACACTAACCCTAAAGCTAAAACTACCCCTAAACCTAACCTGACATCTAACGCTAACACTAATTCTTCCTATAAAACTGACCCTAACCGAAACCTAAACCTAACATTAGACCTAGCCATAACTGTAAACATAACCATCACTTTACCATAGCACTAAAACTAGCTCTAAACCTAACACAAAACCTAGCCCTAATCCTAGGCCTAAATGTAGCCCAAAGTGTAACCCTAACCTTTAACTAACATTATCCCTTATCCTAAGCCTAACCATCATGCTAACCTTAACCCTCACCTTAGACCTAACCCTAGATAAAACCCAAAACTGAACCCTAAACATAACCCTAGCCCTATCCCTAAACCTAAACCTAATCCTTGCCCTAATCATAATGTTAACACTACCCTAATACTTTTCTAAAATTATCCATTATCCTAAACGGAATCTTAACCATAGTGATAAACGTAGCTCTAATCCTAATTGTAGACTTAATACTAGACATAACCATAAAAATAACCCTCATTTTAGACTTAACCCTAGATGAAACCCTAACCCATACTCTGACACTAACCCTAGCCCAAACCCTAACACTAACCCTAAACCTAAAACTACCCCTAACCCTAACCTGAAATCCAACCCTATACATTACCTTACCTCTAATGATAATCTTAGGCCTAACCCTAACACTAACCATAAACCTAAAACTATGACTAATCCTAACTTTACATCTAACAATATTCATTAACCTAACTCTAAAGATAACCTTAGCCCTAACCCTAACACTATCCCTAAACTTAACCATAAATCTAACCCTAGACATAAACCTAAACTTAACACTCACCCTAGCTCTAACTCTACCTCAAAACATATCCTGTATCCTAAACCTAACCCAAACCCTAACCCTAGACCTAGCCCTAAACCTAACCCTAACTCTAACCCTAATTCTTCCAAAACCCTAGGCCTAACCCTAGTTCTAATGCTATACATTACCCTAACTATAACCCTAACCCAAATGCTGACCCTAGGCCTAACCCTACACCTATCAGTAACCCTAACCCTACCAATTACCCTAATCTTAACCTAAATCCTAAACCTAAACCTATCCATTAAAATAACCTTAATTTTTACCCTAATGCTAATTTGAGCCGTAATCCTAAAAATTAACCTAACACAAAACCGAATCCTGACCCTGATCCTAGAAATACACATTACCCTTAACCTGGCCCATACCCTAAACCTAATATTAGACCTAGCCATGAACCTAACCATATAATTACCCGTAGCTGTAACCCTAAACCTGACATCATCACTATCTCTAAAACTTGCCCTAAACCTAACACAAAACCTAGCCCTCATCCAAACACCAAATCTAGCTTTAATCATAACAAAAAATAACCCTAGGACTAAACCTAACCCTTTTACTAACTCTAACCCTATCAATTACCCTACACCTAACATGAACCCTAAATCTAAACCTATCATGACCCTAACCAAACCCTAATGCTAATTCAAGCACTAAACCTAAACCCTAACCTAAACCAAACCTGAAACTTAATTCTAACTGTAATAATACCGCTAGTTCTAAACCTGACCCTTACCTTAAACCTAACCCTTACAATAGACCTAGACATAAATCTAACCCTCAATCTATCCCTAATGTAAGCCTAGACCTGACACTAGCCCTAGCCCTTATTCTTGCCATAACCCTAAAACAAACCCTAGCCCTAATCCTAGCCCTAAACCTAGCCTTATTATTAAACCAAACCATAAACCTAGCCCTAACCGAAATTCTAACCTTCGACCTAGCTCTAAAACTAGCTCTAAACCCATTGATTACTCTACACCTAACCCAATCCCCTAACATAAACCTAAGTTTAAAACAAGGCCTAACCCTAACACAAATGCTAGATGTAATCCTAGACCTAATTTACCCCTAAACCCAACCTAACCCTAGCCCTAAGACTAACTCTAACTCTCGCCCTAGTCGTATTTCTAGTGCTAATCCTATCCCTTACCATATTCCTATCACCTGCCTTTACATTAGCCCTATCCCTAGCTCTAGCCCTAATCCTATATCTAAGCCTAACTCTAAATCAAACCCTAACCCTAAGCTAAACCTTTAAATAACACAAGCTGAAATACTAATGCTAATCCTAAAACTAGCCTTAACTTAGCCCTAGCCCTACCAAACAACCAAGACATAGCCCTAACCCTAACCTTTAACATAAACCAAACCCTAAGCCTACACCTCGGCCTAATCCTAGCTCTAATTTGAGTCCTATCCCTAACCCTAAAACAAAACCTGACCCTGACTCTGACCTAACACTAACGCTAGCTCTAAACATCACTCAAAACCTCAGCCTAATCCTAACCCTATACCTAGCCCTAACACTAACCGAAAAATGAGTTCTAATCATAACCTTAGTTCTTACATTAGCTGAAGCCCTAAACCTAGCCCTAACCTAACCCAAAACCTATCCCCAATTGGAGCCCTAACACTAACTTTAACCCTAACCAAAAACCTAATTCTAGCCCTAACACTTACCCTAAACCTAACCCTAAACCTAACCCTTGCCATTACCCAAAACCTAACCCTAACGCCACCTTTAATCCTAACCATAAACCTAGCCCTAACCCCAGCTGTAACCCTATCCATTACCCTAATCCTAATCCTAACACTAATGCTAACCCTAGGATAACCCTAAACCTTTTCCTAACCCTAAACCTCTACATTACCATAAACCTAACCTGAACCCTAAACCTAACCATATCCATAAACATAATCCTAACACTAATAAACTTAACCCTAAAACTATCTCTAACCATAACCCTAGACCTGACATTAGCCCTAGCCCTAATAAAGCCCTAACACTAGAACAAACTCTAGCCCGATTTCTAGCCCTAATCTTAGCCTTAATCCTAAACCTAACCCTAACTAAACATAAACCTAAACCTAATTTTAACCCTCACCCTAGTTCTAAAGCTAGCTATAACATCATACCTAACCATAAACATAACAATAACCCTAGCCATAAAGATATGCTCACCCTTAATAATAATCCTAGCCTTAATCCTAGCCCTAATTAAGCCATAATTCTAACGCTATATCTCAACCTAACACTAAGACTAACTCTCGCCCTAGCACTATCCCTAGTTCTTAACCTATCCCTTATGATAATTCAAACCCTAGACCTAACCCTAGCCCTAACCTTCACTGTAGCCCTAAACCTAGATCTAACCCTAACTCTAAATATAACCCTAAGTCTAAGCCTAAACCACACCCTAACACTAGCTCTAACCCTAATGCTAATTTGAAAATTTGCCCTAACCCTAGCCCTAGCCCTCAAGCAAAAACGATCCATATCACTGATTCTAAACCTTAACCTAAACAAAACCTAACTAATTAATTAGTTCTAGAGTCCTAAACCTAACTCTAGACTAATACTAAAACTGACTCTGACCTTAACACTAACCCTAGCTCTACACATCACCCTATCCCTAAACCTAATCCTAACACTAGACCTTGCCCTAGACCTAAGCCAAAAACTAGTCCCAATCTGATGCCAGTTCTTAAATTAGCCATAGCTGTAAACCTAAGACAATACCTAGCCCTAATTCAAGCTTCACCCTAACTTTAACCCTAACCCTAAAACTCGCCCTAACCCTAGCCTTATCCCTAGTCCTAATCCTAGCTCTAACCCTATTTCTTACACTTAGTCAAACCCTTTCCCTATTGCTACCCTAGTCCTAACCCTAATTCTGTGCCTACGCCAAACCTTAACTCCATTCCTAGTACTAACCTTAGCCCTCATTCTAGCTCTAAACTTAACCCAAACCCTAACCCTAACCCTAACCCTTATTCTGACCCTAACACTAAACCTAGGTTTAAACCTGACCCTAAATTCTATCCGAAACCTAACACTAGCCCTACCAGTAACCCTAAAAATAAACTAACACTAACAGTAGCAATAGACCTAAACCTAATCCTAAATATAGCCATAATCCTAGACTTAGCCCTAACAATATCCCCTAACCAAACCAAACACTCACTCTAACCCTAGATCTAACACTAGTCCTCATTCTGGACCTAACGCTAAACGTAATCCTAACCTGAAACCTGACACTTACCCTAACAAAAACCCTAACTCTAAACATTATCCTAACCCCAAAAATAACCCTAACACTAGAAGAACTCTAAATATAGCCATAACCATAACTCTAGCACTTACATTACCCGTATACCTAACACAAGCCCTAAACCTCACCCAAAACCTAGCCATAATTACAGCCCTAAACGTAACCCTAAGCATAACCCTAACCCTAAACCAAACACTAACCCTTTTTCTAGCCCTAACTCTAGCACAAACCCTAAACTTTACCCTAAACATAACCCTAGACAAAACCCTAAATCTCACTAACTCTAGCCCTAATCCTAACTGTAATCATAGCCCAAAGGCTAGCTCTAACTCTATCCATTACACTAACCATAACCCTAAAACTAATGGTAACTCTAGCCCTAAACCTAACCCTAATACTACCCTAGCCCTAACTATAACCCTAACCCTCACCTTAGCCCTAAACCTAGTTAAATCTCTAACCATTAAACTTAACCTAACCCTAAAACTAACCCAAGGCCTAAACATAGCCCTAACCCCATCTATTTTCCTAACCTTAACCCTAGCCCAAACCATAGCTCGAACTCTACCCATTGCCCTAACCCTAAACTTAACCATAATGATAACACTAGACCTAAAGGTAAATTTACCCTAACCCTAAACCGAAACCTAATCCTAGAACTAACAATGAAACTAACCCTAACCCTAAATCTAAGTTAGCTCAAATCCTAACCCTAATTCTAAACCTAAACCTAAGGTTAACATAAACCTAACACTATCTTTAACCTGACATCTAAACTATTACCCTCACCCTAATGATAACACTCGCCCTAACTGTAACACTAACCATGACCATAAACCTAGACAAAACTCTAAATAAATCTTAGCCATAGCAAAAATCCTAGCTCAAACACTAATCCGTATCCTAAACCTAATCCTAACTGTAAACCTCGCCCTAACACTGACCATAACCCTAATTCTAGCGCTCATTTTAATCATAACCCTAGCCCTAACCCTAGGTCTAACCCTATAAATTACCCTAATGATAACCATAATCCTAATGCTAACCCTAAGCCTAACCCTAAAACTATCACTATCTTAAACCTAACCAGAACCCTAAACCTAACACTATCCATTACCTTAACCCTAATTCTAACCTTAATGCTAATTTGAGCCTTAACACTAAATTTTAATCTAACCCAAACATGAAGCCTCTCTCTGACCCTAATAATACCCCAGCTCTTATTCTGACCCTTTCCCTAAACTTAACACTTTAATATGACCTAGCCATTAACCTAACCCTAAAAATATCACTTAATATAAACCTTGACCTGATATTATTCCTACCCCAAATTCTTGACCTATATCTAAAACAAAACCTAGCCCTAATCTTTGAATCTAGGCTTAATCCTAAAGCTAACCATAACCCTAGGCCTAACCCTAAAGGTAATCATAAAACTAGCTCTAACCCTAACCATAGCACTCAAACAAAATCGAGCAACAGGCCTAACACTAACCTTAACTTAAAACAAACCCTAGCCCTACAACTAGATCTAACCCTAGCCCTAATTCTAGTCCTAATCATAACCTTAAATGTAACCCTGAACCTGAATTATATTCTAACACTCATCCTAGCTCTAAACACCACCCTAAATTTAAACTGAACCCTAACAGTAACCCTAGTCCTAATTCGAGTCCTAACCCTAACTCTAAAACGAACCCTGACCTGCCTGATATCCTAACACTAACCCTAGCTATAAATATCACCCGACTCTTAAACCTAACCCTAACACTTGACCTATCCCTACCTCTAACCCTAATTGTAACCCTAGTTAATATATTAGCCATTGCCCTAACCCTATCCTTAAACCTCACACAAAAACTAGTCCTAATCTGAGCCCTTTAACCTAGCTTTAACCCTAACCATAAACCTAACCCTAGCCCTAACACTATGCCTTACGCTAAGCAAAACCTTAAACCTAATGATAAACCTAGACCTATTCCTAATCCTTAGGCTAACCAAATCCTAACCCTATTAATTAATAGCCCTAAACCTAGATCTTATTCTATCTCTAATGCTATCCCAAACCCTAACACTAACCCTGACCCTTATTCTGACCATAACATATATCCTAGAGCTAAACCTGACCCTAACCCTAAACCAAACCCTAACCCTAGCCCTACTTGTAAACTTGTGCCTAAACCTAACCCTACCACTAGCTCTAGACATAAATCTAATCCTAAATCTAGCCTGAACTCTAGCTCTAGACCTAAACTAAATCCTAGCCCTAGCCCCAATAAAAACCTTGACCTCACCCAAACACTAACTCAAACCCTAGACTTAAATCTAGTCCTAATTCTGGCTGTAACCCTACCTTTAACTCTAACCCAAACATTGACCCTGCCTTTAACACTACACCTACCTCTAAACCTGAAATTAACCAAAACCTAAACCTAATTCTAGACCCAGCCATAACCCTTCCCTAAAACTAGCCCTAATCAAAACCCTGGATCTTACATTACCCATAGCCCTAACCCTAGGCCTAAACCTAACACTAAACATAGAGCTAATTTTAGGCCTAAACCTAGCCTTCAGCATAACCCTAACCCTAACACTAGCCCTATACTTAACCCTAGCCATCGCCTTAGTCCTAGGATAGTCAAAGTCTAACATTTACCATAAACATAAACCTAGACCTATCCCTAACACTCACCCTAAACCTAGCCCAAATCCTAAACTAAACGTAGCCATAAACCTAGCTCTAAACCTACCCATTACCCTAACCCCAAAACTAAAATGATTGACAATCCTGGAAAGAACACTTATGTTACCCCTAACTCTAACTGGAAAACTAACCAGAGACATAATCCTAAAATTTACATTCAGCATAGCCCTAAATCTAGATCAAACCATAAACCTAAACATAACCATAGCTCTAATATTAAAACTATCAGTAATTCTAAGTCTAAACCAAATCTAAAACTAAACTACCACTATTCATTACCTTAACCCCAAGCTAACGTTAATGATAACCCTAGACCTAACTCTAACCCTAATCTTAAACCTACCATAATACTATCCCTAGACCTAAACCTAAACCTAGCTCTTAACCTAGCTCAAAACCTAACCTTTATGCTAAACATAACTCTAAACCTAACCCTAAACCTAATTTTAACACTAACTCTAACCCTAACTCAAGGCATATTCCTAACCCTAACTCTATTTCTAATCCAATCTCTACCCCTATCAATTACCCTAACCATAACCCTTACCCTAATGCTAACCCTAAGCCTAAACTAACCCTATCATTAATGCTAACCGTATCAATTACCCTAAAACAAACCTGAACCTTAAACCAAACCCTAAATATACCCTAAACTTAACCCTAATGCTAATTTGAGCCGAAAACCTAAATCCTTACCTAAGCCAAATCCTTATCCTAATATTTCCCCGAGCTCTAAACCTGACCCTTACCCTACACCTAACCCTTACCATAGACATAACTATAAGACTAACCCGAAAACTATATTTTACCAGTACCCTAGACCTGATATTAGCCCTAGCACTAATCCTAGCCCTGATAATGAAACAAACACTACCCTCATCCTAGCCCTAAACCTTGCCTTAATCATAACCCTAACCCCAACCCGAGTCCTAACCCTAACTCTAACCCTCACCCTACATCTAAACCTAGCTATAATGCCATTCTTTATCCTAAACTTAAACCTAACACTATCCTTATCGCTAGGACTAAGCTGAATACTAACCATAGACCTAATCCTAGCCCTAATTACCCCTATGCAAAACCCTAACTCTAATTTTAGCCCTATCACTAACTCTAACTCTCACACTAGCCCTATCCCTAGTTCTAACCCTATCCCTTACCATAACTCTAACCCTGGACCTAACACTTGCCCTATCATTAATTCTAGCCTAATCCTAGATCTAAACCGCACTATATAAATAACCCTAACCCTAAGTCTAAGCCTAAAACTAACACTATCCCTAACCCTAATACTAATTGTAAAACTAGCCCTAAACCTAACCCAAGACTAAAACAAAACTGAGCAATAGACCTAACCCTAAACCTTAACTTAAACCAAAACTGAAACTACTATAAAAACTAATCCTAGCCCTAATTGAGTCCTAATCATAACCTTAAAACTAACCCTGACCCTGATTCATATCCTAACACCCTAGATCTAAACATGACTCTAACCTTAAACCAAACCCTAACAGTAAACCTAGCCCTAATTCGAGTCCTAACTCAAACCCTAAAGCTAACCCTGATGCTGACTCTTATCCTAAAAACAAATCTAGCTCTAAATATCACCCTAACCATAAATCTAACACTAACACTAGAACTACCCCTAACCCTAACTCTAAAGCTAACCCTAATTGTAACCCTGCTTCTTACTTTACTTGTTGCCCTAACCCTAGCCCTAACACTAACACAAAAACTAGTCCTAATTGGAGCCCTAAACCGAGCTTCAACTTTAAACCTAACCTTACCCCTACCCATAACACTAGGTTTACTCCTATCCCTAAACCTAAGAAAAACCCTAACATTAATGGTAACCCTAGACCTATCCCTAATCCTCAGGATAATGAAAACTCTCGCCATATTAGTAGTCCTAACCCTAGACCTCATTCTAGCTCAAACCTTATCCCAAACCTTAACCATAACTCTGACCCTTATTTTGACCATAACACTAACCTAGGTCTCAACCTGACTCTAACACTAGACCAAACCATAATGCTAGCCCTACCAGTAAACTTATACCTAAACCACACCCTATCACTAGCTCTAGGCCTAAACCTAATCCTACATCTAGCCTTAACTCTAGCTCTAGACTTTAACAAAAACCTAGCCTTAGACCTAACAATAACCCTGAACTTAAAGCAATGACTAACCTTCCCCTAGACATAAACCTACTCCCAATGCTGGCTTTAACCTTAACTCTAACTCTAAACTGAACACTGACCCTGCCTTTAACACTAAATCTATCTCTAAACCTTACCCTAACCAAAAATCTAAACCTAACACTAGACATAGCCATAACCCTAACACTACAACTAGCCCTAATCATAATCCTAGCTCTTACATGACCCATAGCTCTAACTCTATGCCTTAAAATAACACAAAACCTAGAGTGAATTCTAGGCCTAAATCTAGCCCTAAGAAAAAACCCAACACTAACCCTAGCCCTAACCCTAACCCTAAACCTAACCCTAGCCTTAGTCTCAAACTTTACTCAAAGCCTAACCCTACCATAAATATAAACTTACACCTATAACTTACTCTAAACCCTAACCCTAGCCTTAACCCTAAACTTAATCCTAGCACTAAACTTAGCTCTAAACCTACATCTCACCTAACCCTACACCTAAATGTATTGATAAACCTAGCCTTAACCCTAAATGTAACCCTAACCCTAACAAGAAATCTAACAATAGAACTAACCCTAAAATTAACACTCAAAATAGCCCTAAACCCAGCTCAAAACCTAACCCATACCATAAACCTAAACATAACCATAGCCTTAACATTAATTTTAAAACTAAATCTAACCCTAAACATAAACATAAACCTACATCTAACCATATCCATTACCCTAACCCTGATCCTAACCCTAATGTTAACCCTAGCCCTAAACTTAACTCTAACTCTACACCTACCATAATCCTGTACCTAGACCTATGGTTGAACCTAATCCTTGATCTAGCCCTAGCACAAACACTAGCTCAAACCCTAGCCATTACCTTAAACTAACCGTAGACCAAACCCTAACCCCAATCATACTGCTAATCCTAACTGTAACCGTAGCCCAAATTCTAGGTCTAACTCTAGCCATTACCCTAATCATAACACTAAACCTAATGCTAAATCTAGCCCTAACCATAACCCTAACCCTTACTCTATCCCTAGCCCTGATTCTAACCTGAAGCCTCAACCTAGCCCTAACACTTACTCAATCCATGACACTTACCCTTAACCTAACCATAAGAAAATGATAAGCCTAACCCTAAACCTAACCCTAGCCCTAGCCGTAATCAAACTTAAAACTAGACTTAACCTTAGCTCTAACCCCATCAATTACCCTGACCCTAACCATAAACGCCACAATAACAATATCCCTTACACTAAACCTATTCTAACCCTAACTGTAAACCTAACCCTAGACCTAACCATAAACCTAAACCTTGCCATAGTCCAAACCCTAGCTCAAACCCTAACAATTATGCTAAACTTAACACTAACCCTAGTCCTAAGTCTAAACCTAACCCTAACCCTCCTAACCCAACATCTAAACCTGTCCATAACCTTAACCCTAATGGTAACACTAATCCTAATCCTAGACCTAATCCTAAACCTAACCCTATCCTTAGCACTAACCCTAGCTCAAACCCTAACCCATAACCTAAAACTAACCCTGGCATTAACTTTAACTGTAACCTTAAATCTAGCCTTAAGAAACATAACCCTAGCCCTAACCCTAGCTCTAACCCTATCCATTACCCTAATGATAACCATAAACATAATGCTAACCCTAGGCCTAACCCTAATCCTATCCATTACCCTAAACCTAATCTGAGCCCTAAACCTAACCTTATCCATTATCCTAACTCTAACTCATACCTAATGCTAATTTGAGCCATAACCCTAAACTTCAACCTAACCCAAACCCAAAACCTGACTCTGACTATTATAATACCCCTAGCTCTCAACTTGAACCTCACCCTAAACCTAATTCTGACACTAAACATAGCCATAAATCTTACTGAAAAAATATTCCTAACCATAACCTGATATTAGCCCTAGCCCTAATTCTTGAAATAACCCTAACACAAATGCTAGCCCTCATCCTAGCCCTATAACGAGCCTTGATCCTAACCAAAACCCTATTGTAGCCCTATCCCTAATTCTATCCCTCGCCCTGTTTCTGAACCTTGCCATAACCCCATCCCTTCCCCCAAATCTAACCCTAACTCTAACTCTAGACTTAACCCTTACATTAATCCTAGACCTAATCCTAGCCCTAATTTAGCCCTAACCCTACCACTAGCACTAAGACTAATTCTAACTCTCACCCTAGCCATATTACTAGATATAAACCTATTCCTTAACATAACTGTAACACTTGCCGTAACCTTAGCCCCAACACTAGCCCTAGTCCTAAACCTAGAACTAACCATAACTCTAAGTTTTTCCTTAACCCTAAGCCTAAACCTCACACTAACACTAGCCCTAACACTAACACTAATCCTAGAACTAGCCCTAATCTAGTTCAAGACCTAAAAAAAATCGAGCCATAGCCCTATCCCTAACCCTTCACCTAAACCAAAACCTAACTCTACACCTAGCCCTAACATCAACCCTAATTCTAGTTCTAACCTAACCCTAAAACTAACCTTGAGCCTGACTCTGACCTTATTCTAACCCTAGTTCTAACATCACCCTAAGAGTATACTTAACCCTAAAAGTAGAACTAGCCCTAACAGTAACCCTAAAAGTAGCCCTAATCATAACTCTTACATTAGCCTTAGCCCTAATCCTAGCCCTAACCTAACCCAAAACCTAGCCCTAAACTGAGACCTACACCTCGTTGTAACCCTAACCCTAACCCTAATCATTACCCTAAACATAATCCTAACCCTAAAAATGGCCCTAACCCTAAACCTAACCCTACACTTAATCCTAACCATAAACCTAGCCCTAACACTAGCTCTAATCCTAGCCATTACCCTAACATAACCCTAATCCTAATGCTAACCCTAGCCCTGAACGTAAACCTAATCCTAAACCTAGACCTGACACTAAACCTAATCTTCACTCTAGCCCTAGCCATAGCTCAAAAAATAACATTTACCCTAAACCTAACTCTAACACTAACCCTAGAACTAACCCTAACCCTAACCTTAGCCCTAATCCTAAGTATAGCCCTAGCCCTAACCTATCCATTACCCAAAACCTAAGCCTAACCCAAACATAGCTCTAAATATAGTTCTAAACCAACCCATTACCCTAACCCTAACTATAAATGTCATGATAACACTAGCCCTAACCCTAGAACTATTCTAACCCTAAATGTAAACTTAACCCTTGTCCTATCTCTAAACTTACACTAACCCTAACTGTAAACCTAACCCTAGACACAACAATAAACCTAACCCTTGCCATACTCCTAATCCTAGTTCAAATCCTAACAGTTATGCTAAAACTAACACGAGCCCTAGACCTAAACCTAAATCTAACCCTATCCATTTAGGCTTAACCCTAAACCTATCACTGACACTAACCTTATTCTTACCTAAACCTAACCTGAACACTAAAACCTAATCCTATCAGTTACTCTAACCCTAACCATAACCCTATTGCTAATTCGAGCCCTAAAACTAAACCAAAACTTAACCCAAACTCTGAACAAGACACTGACTCTAATAACACACCTAGCTCTAAAACTGATCCACTCTAAACAGAACCCTTAAAGTAGACCTAGCCATAAAACTAACACTAACAGTATGCATTACCGTATCCCTAGACCTGATATTAGCACTCTACCTAATTTTTCTTGCCTTAAACCTAACACAAAGCAGAGCCCTCATCCTAGCCCTAAACCTAGCCTTAACCAGAACCCAAACACTAACCATAGCCCAACCCCTAATTTCAACCCTCGCTCTAGTTCTGAATCTAGGTATAACAACATCCTTTCCCCTATCCCTAACCCTAACACTATCACTAACACTAAACTTAGCCCTAACTCTAGGCCTAAAACTAACACTAACCATAGCTCTAATCCTAGCCCTAATTTATTGCTAACTGTAACCCTAAATCTAACCTTAGCCCTTAGACTAACACTAACTGTAGCCCAACACCTATTTCTAGTACCAACCTTATCTATTACCTAACCCTAACACTAGCCCTAACCTTATCCCTAAACCTAGCCATAGTCCTAAACCTAGAACTAACACTTACCTTAACACTAGCCCTAAACCTAATTCTAATTAGAAAACTAGCCTTAACCCTAGCCATAGCCCACAAACAAAACTGAGCTATAGCCCTAATCCTAACCCTTAACCTAAACCAAATCCTAATTTTACACCTAGTCCTAACACTATCCCTAAAACTAATACTGACCCTGACTCTGACCCTAAAACTAACCCTACCTCTAAACATCTCCCTAACCCTAAACTGAACCCTAACACTAGACCTAGCCCTATTCCTAACCCTAAAACTCTCTCTAACTGTAAAGCTAGTTCTTACATTAGCCAGAGCCCTAACCCTAACACAAAACCTAGCACTAATCTGATCCTCAACTCTAGCTTTAACACTAACCCTAACCCTAACCATAACACTAACCCAAACACTAGCTCTAAAAATATTCCTTACCCTAAGGCAAACTCTCACCCTAAAGCTACAAAAGTTCTAACCCTAACCCTTAGCTTACCCCAAACTCTAAATCAATTACTAGTCATAACCCTAGCCCTAATTTTGTATCTAAACCTAACACGAAGCCTAAGCCTAACCCTTCCCTTATTCTGACCCTAACACTAACAATAGGTCAAAGCCTGACCTTAAGACCAAATCAAACCCTAACACTAGCCCTACCAGTAAACCTATACCTAAAACTAACCATAACACTAGCACTAGATCTAAACTTAATCCTAAATATAGCCATAACTCTAGCCCTAGTCCTAAACAAAAACCTAGCCCTAGCCCTAAAATAACTATTAACCCAAAGCAAAGACTAACCATAGCCCTAGACTTAAACATAGTTCTAATTCTGACTCTAAACAAAACCCAATGCTAGCCCAAAAAATGATGCTAACGCTAACACAAACCCCAGCTCTAAACCTTATCCTAACCAAAAACTTAAACTTAACACTAGACATATGTAAAACCCTAACACAAAAAACTAGCCATAACCCCATAACCCTAGTTCTTACATTACCCATAGCTCTAACCCTAGCCCTAAACTTAACACAAAACATACAGCTAAACTTAAGCCTAAATCAAGCCTTAAGCATAACCCTAACCCTAGCCCTAACCTTAACCTAACTCTCTCCTTAGTCCTAATCCTAGCTCAAAGCCTAAATATTATTCTAAACATAAACTTACACCTATTCCTCAATATAACCCTAACACTAGCCCTAATCCTAACCTTAACCCTAGCCTTAAACCTAGCTCTAAACCTACCAATTACTCTAAACCTAAACCTAAACTTTTTGTTAATTCTAGTCTTAATGCTAAACCTAACCTAACTGGAAAAGTAACCCTAGACCTAATCTTAAATTTCACACTTGCAATAGACCTAACCCTAGCTCAAACCCTAACCCTTACTATAAACCTAAATATAACCGTAGCCCTAACTCTAAGCCTAAACCTCAATCTAACGTTAAACATAGCCCTAAATCTACATATAATCCTATGCATTAGCCTAACTCTAACCCTATCCCTAATGATGTCACTAGCCCTAATACTAACCCTAAACCTATGAGTACTATAATCTTACACCTAGAAGTAACCCTAAACCTAACCCTCACCCTAACCCTAACCCTAGCTCAAAACCTAATCCTTTTGCTAAACATAAACCTAAGCCTAAACCTAGTTTTAACCCTAATCCTAACCCTATTCAAGACCTATTCCAAACCATAAACCTAGCCCTAAACTTAGCTCTAATTCCATCTATTATACTAACCATAACCCTTACCCTAATGCGAACCCTAGGCCTAATCTTAAACCTATCACTAACCCTAACACTATCAATTACTCTGAACAAAACCCTATCGGTACCTAACCCACACCCTAGTGCTAACTCAAGCCCTAACCATAAACCCTAACCTCAAACAAACTCTAACAATGACCATGACCTTAATAAGTCTCCTAGGTCTAAGGCTTAATTTACATTAAACCTAACTCATATTATTCATAGCCATAACCCTGATCCTAAAACTATCCCCAACCATAACCTTAGACCTGACATTAGCCATAGTTCTAATCCTCGTCCAAAACCTAACACAAACCCCAGCCCTTATCCTAGCCCTAAACCTAGACTTAATCCTAAACCTAAACCTAAATTTAGGCCTAAACCCAAAATTAACCCTAGCCATAATCTTAGCACTAATTTAGTCTTATTCCTAACCCTAGCCCTAACCCTAAGACTAAATCGAACTCTCACCCTAGCCCCATTCCTAGGTCAAACCCTATTCCTTACTGGAACCCTAATCCTAGCCCTAACTCTAGCCTTAACCCTAGCCCTATCATTATCTCTAGCCATAACCTAGATATAATTTTAATTCTAAATGAAAACCTAATCCTAAGCCTAACTCTAACTCTAAATCTAACACTAGCCCTAAAACAAAACCAAGACCTAGCCCTAACCCTAATCCTTAACCTAAACCAAACCTTAACCCTAACCCTAAACTTAGCTCTAATTCTAGTTTTAAGCTGAAAACTACAACTAACACTGACCCTGACCCTGACTATAATACTAACCCTAGTCTAAACATCACCCTAACCCTAACCCTAAACTTAACACTAGACCTACCACTACCCTAAACTTAAATTTAACCCTAATTGTAACCTGGTCCTTACATTAGCCTTACCCCTAACCCTAGCACTAAGTGAACCCCAAACCTAGCCCCAAACCAAGCCCTAACCCGAATTTTAACCCTAAACCTAATCGTAAACATAGCCCTAATCAAAATCATAACCCTAGCCCTAACCCTATCTCTAATCCTATCCATGCCTTAACCATAAACCTAGGCCTAAACTGAACCCTAACCCTAATCCTAAACCTATGCATTATTCTAAACCAAACCTAAACCCTAAACCTCACCCTATAATTACACTAACATGAACCATAAAGATAATTCGAGCCCTAACTTTAAACATTAACCTATCCCAAATTTCTAACCCAGAACATGACTCTAATAATACACCTAGCTCTAAACCTGACCCTAACTCTTTAGGAACACTTTCAAATTTTAGGTTTCAGTCTGTTTTCTCCGATAGTGATAGATGCAGTTGGAACTCTAAATCAAACAGGGTTTGTGCTAGGTGCTTGAAACTTGACACAATACAGCAGGTCTCATTGCTATCTTATGGTTTGTTCCCTCTTGAACTAGCCCTAAGCAGAGACTGGGAGAAACACTTTCATATGAAGCGTTTGTCAATCTTCCCCAAAACAAAGAGTTTCCTGAAATCTCAGCAAATATATTTTCACCCAAACTTGATGATACTTGGCGATAATGATCAGTACACCAATCCCACTTGGCCCACCAATTTCGTTCTTCTACGTTGAAGCATTCATTTTTAGGAACACTTTCAAATTTTAGGTTTCACTCTGTTTTCTCCGATAGTGATAGATGCAGTTGGAACTCTACATCAAACAGGTTTTTTGCTAGCTGCTTGCTACTTGACACACTAAATTATTTCTCAGTGCTCTCTGTATGATTTGTTCCCTCTTGAAGAAGCCCTAAGCAGAGACTGGGGAAAAACACTTTATTTGAAGCATTTGCCTATCTTACACAAAACTATGAGTTTCCTGAAATGTCAGCAAATATTTTTTTACCGAATCTTGATGATACTTGGTGGTAATGATCAGTACACCAATCCTACTTGGTCTCCCAAATTTTGTTTATCTAGGTTGAAACGTTTGTTTGCAGTAACAGTTTGAATTTTTAGGTTTCACTCTGTTTTCTCCTATAGTGATAGATGCAGTTGGAACTCTAAATCAAACACGGTTTGTACTAGCTGCTTGAAACTTGACACACTACAGCAGGTCTCATTGCTATCTCATGGTTTGTTCCCTCTTGAACTAGCCCTAAGCAGAGACTGAGGAAAACACTTTCAATTGAGAGCGTTTGTCAAGCTTCCAGAAAACTATGAGTTTCCTGAAGTCTCAGCAAATATTTTTTTCACCCAATCTTGATGATACTTGGTGGTGATGATCAGTACACCAATCCCACTTGGCCCCCCAAATTTCGTTCTTCTAGGTTGAAGCGTTCGTTTGCAGTAACAGTGAGTATTTTTCGGTTTTACTCTTTTCTGCTATAGTGATAGATGGAGTTGGAACTCTAAATCAAACACTTTTTGGAATAGCTGCTTGAAACTTGACACACTGAATTATTTCTGAGTGCTCTGTCTATGCTTTGTTCCTCTTAAAGTTCCCTAAGAAGGGACTGAGGTAAAACACTTTCATTTGAAAGCGTTTGCCAAGCTTCCACAAAACTACGAGTTTCCTGAAACCTCAACAAATGTTTTTTCACCCAATCTTGATGATTCTTGGTGGCAATGATCAGAACACCAATCCAACTTCGTCTCCCAAATTTCGTTCTTCCAGGTTGAAGCGTTCTTTTGCAGTTAACAGTTTGAATTTTTAGGTTTCATTCTGTTTCCTGCTATAGAGATCGATGCATTTGGAACTATAAACCAAACACGGTTTGTGCTAGCTGCTTTAAACTTGACAAACTGAATTAGTTCTGAGTGCTGACTCTAGGCTTTGTTCCTCTTGAAGTAGCTCTAAGAAGAGACTGAAGAAAAACACTTTCATTTGAAAGTGTTTGCCAAGCTTCCACAAAACTACGGGTTTCCTGAAATGGCAGCAAATATTTTTTCACCCAATCTTGATTCCTGGCGGTAAAAATCAGTACACTAATTCCACTTGGGCTACCAAATTTTGTTTTTCTAGGTTGAAGCGTTCGTTTGCACTGACACTTTGAATTTTTAGGTTTCACTCTGTTTTCTCCTATAGTGATAGATGCAGTTGGAACTCTAAATCAAACACGAATTGTGCTAGCTGCTTGAAACTTGACACACTACAGCAGGTCTCATTGCTATCTCATGGTTTGTTCCCTCTTGAACTAGCCCTAAGCAGAGACTGGGGAAAGACACTTTCATTTAAAGCGTTTGCCAGGATTCCATAGAACTCCGAGTTTCCTAAAATCCCAGCAAATATTTTTTCACCCAACCTTGGTGATACTTAGCAGTAATGATCAGTACACCAATCCCACTTGGACCCCCAGATTTCGTTCTTCTGGGTTGAAGCGTTTGTTTGCAGTGACTGCTTGAATTTTTAGGTTTCACTCTGTTTTCTCCTATAGTGATAGGTGCAGTTGGAACTCTAAATCAAACAGGGTTTGTGCTAGCTGCTTGAAAGTTGACACACTACACCATGAGAGAAAACAGAGTGGAACCTAATAATTCAAAGTGTTACTGGAAACAAACGCTTCAACATAGAAGAACGAAATTTGGGGGGGCAATGGGATTGGTGTACTGATCATTACCACCAAGAATCATCAAGGTTGTTTGAAAAACTATTTGCTAATATTTCAGGACACTCGTAGTTTTGTGGATGCTTTGCAAACGCTTCAAATGAATGTGTTTTTCCCCAGTCTCTGCTTAGGGCTTCTTCAAGAGGGAACAAACCATAGAGATAGCACTGAGAACTAATTAAGTGTTTCAAGTTTCAAGCAGGTAGCCCAAAACATGTTTGATTTAGAGTTCCATCGGCTTCTCTCCCTAAAGGGGAAAACAAAGTGAAACCTAAAAATTCAAACTGTTTCTACAAACGAAAGCTTCGACCCAGAAGAACGAAATTTGGGGGGGGGGCAAGTGGAATTCGTGTACTGATCATTACCGCCAAGTATCATCAAGATTGGGTTAAAAAATATTTGCTGAGATATCAGGAAACTCGTTTTGTGGAAGCGTGGCAAATGCTTTCAAATGAAAGTGTTTTTCTTCAGTCTCTTCTTAGGGCTACTTCAAGAGGAACAAACCCTAGAGTCAGCCCCTAGAACTAGTTCCGTGTATCAAGTCTACTTCAAGCCCTAAACCTAAATCCTAACTTAAACAAAACCTTAACCTTGACCCTAAACTTAAAATTTTCCCTAGCTCCAAACCTGAACCTTACCCTAAGCCTAACACTTACACTAGATATAGACCTAAACTTAACCCTAAAATTATCTTTAACCATAACCCTAGACCTGATATTAGCCCTAGCCCTAATCCTAGTCCTGAACAAACAAACAACAACAACAACAAAAAAAAAAACCTAGCCCTCATCCTAGCCCTAAACCTAGCCTTCATCATAACCCTAATTCTATTCCTATCCCTATCCCTACTCTACTCCTACCCCTACCTCTAAACCTAGCTATAACACCATCCCTTTTCCTAAACATCAACCTAACCATAACCCTATCACTAGTCCTAAACTGAGCACTAACTCTAGCCCTAATCCTGGCCTTAACTTAACCCTTATCCAAACCCTAAACCTAATCCTAGCCCTAAGACAAACTCTAACTCTCACACTAGCCCTACTCCTAGTTCTAACCCTATACCTTACTATAACTCTAATCCTAGCCCTAACCTTAGCCCTAAACCTAGCCTTATCCTTAGTCCTAGCCTAACCCTAGATCTAAGCCTAATTCTAAATATAACTGTAACCATAAGCCTAAGCCTAACACTAATAGTAGACCTAACCATAATACTCATCATAAAACTAGTGCTAACCCTCGCCCTGGAACTCAAACAAAACTGAGCAATAGACATAACCCTAAACCTTAACTTAAAATAAACCCTAAATTTCACCTGGAACAAATCCTAGCCCTAATTCGAGTCCTAACCCTGATCTTTAAACTAACCCTGACCCTGACTTATACCCTAACACTCACCCTAGCTCTAAAATACCACTCTTACCTTAAACCAAACCCTAACAGTAAACCTAGCCCTAATTTGAGTCCTAATCCTAAAATTAACCCTGTCCCTGACTCCTAACTAACAATAACCCTAGCTCTAAATTCATCCTAACCTTAAACCTAACCATAAACACTAATCTTAAACACTAACCCTAAATCTAACTCTATTGTAATCCTGATTCTTACATTATTCATTGCCCTAACCCTAGCCCTAATGCTAACACAAAAACTAGCCATAATCGTAGCCCTAAACCTAGCTTTGACACTAAGCCTAATCCTAACCCTACCCCTAACACTATCTCTAATTCTATCCCTAAACCTAAGCAAAACCCTAACCCTAATGGTAACTCTCAACCTGACATGATTCATAACTCGAACCCTAACATTAACCATAACACTAACCCTAATCCTAACCGCAACCCAAACCTAACAACAACTGTAACCCTAACCCTAACACTAAACCTAACCCTAACATTAACACTAACACTAAACCTATCCCAAATCCAAACCTAAAACTTACACTAGTTTTAAACCTAACCCTAAAACTAATCCTAACCCTAACCATAACACGAACCCCATCCCTAGCACTAACCCTAACCCTAAACCTAACGCTAAGTGTAACACTAAACCTAACACTAAACATAACACTAGCACTAACACTAACCCTATTATTTACCCTGAAATTAATCTTAACCCTAACACGAAACCTATCTGTAACACTAACCATAATTTTAACCCTAACCCTAACACCAAAACTAAACTTAACCCTTACCCTAACACTAACCCTAAGTATAAACCTAATTATAACCCTAACGCTAACCCTAAACCTATCATCCTAATACTAAACCTAAACCTAATACTAACATTAACAATAACCCTAAACATATCCCTAACCCTAACACAAACCCTAACCCTAAACTTTAGCATAAACCTAACCGCAAACCTATCCTTAATCCTAACTCTAACACTAGCCCTAATCCTAAGCCTAACCCTAAACCTAACCCTAAACCTCACCCTAACCGTAACCCTAACTCTAACACAAACCCTAAACCAAACTCTAACCCTCAGTGAAACACTAATCCTTACCCAAACCCTAACCCTTACCGTAACACTAACCAAACACTAACCGAAAATTTACACCTAACCCTAAATATAAACCTAGCCCTAACCCTAGCACAAACCCTAACTGTAACCCTAAATAAAACCCACTACCTAACCCTACTCCTAACACAAACCCTAACCCTATACTTAACACAAACCCTAACCCAAACCACAACCCTAACCCTAACCCTAACCTATACCCTAACACTAACCCTAAACATAACACTAAACCTAACACTAACCTTAACCCTAACCCTAACCATAACCATAACCATAACCATAACACTAACCCTAACCCTAATCCTAACCCTAATCTAACCCTAACAGTAACCCTAATCCTAACCCTAACCATAACACTGACACTAATCTTAACCCTAACCCTAAACCTAACACTAACCCAAACCCTAAGCCTAACCCTAACTGTAACACTAACACTAACCCTAACCCTAACTGTAACACTAAACCTAAACCTATCCCAAACCATAACACTGACACTAATCTTAACCCTAACCCTAAACCTAACACTAACCCAAACCCTAAGCCTAACCCTAACTGTAACACTAACACTAACCCTAACCCTAACTGTAACACTAAACCTAAACCTATCCCAAACCCTAACACTACATCAAACCCTCTCCATAATTCTAAACCTAACACTAACACTAACCCTAACCCTAACCCTAACACTACCCGTAACCCTAACCATAACACAACCCCTAACCCTAACTGTAACACTAACCCTAACCCTAACTCTAACCATAAATGTAACATTAACCCTATATCTAACCCTAAGTAAAACACTAACACTAACCCTAACCCTAACCCTAAACCTAACACTAACCCTGACCCTAAACATAACCCGAACACTAACACTAACCCTAACCGTAACAATACAACGTACCTTAACCCTAATACGAACCTAACCCTAACACTAACACTAACAATAACCCTAAATCTATCACTAACCCTATTCCTAACCCTAACACTTAAACTAAACCTAATCGTAACCCTAACACTAACCCTAACCCTAAACCTAATGTTAATCCTAACACTAACCCTAACCTAAACCTAACCCTATCACTAACCCTAATCCTAACCCTAAAACTAACACTAACCCTAACCACAACAAAAAAACCTTACCCTAATCCTAACCGTAACCATAAACCTAATGCTAACACAAACCCTAAAACTAACCCTAGCACTAATCGTAAGTGAATCCTAATTATAACCATAACCCTAATCTTACCCCTAACCTTAACCCTAACACAAACCCAAACACAACCCTAACACTAACCCTAAACCTAACCCTAAACCTCACCCTAACCCTAACACTAACACTAACAATAAATCTTTTCATAACCCTAACTCTAGCTGTAAACCTTACCCTAACACTAACACTAACACTAACACTAACACTAACACTAACACTAACTCTAAGGCTAAACCTAACCCTAACCCCTTCCTTAACCTAACACTAACCCTAACCCTAAAACTAACACTAAACCCTAACACTAAACCTATCCAAAACACTAACTTTACCACTAACCCTAATGCTAACTGTAATCCTAATACTAACCCTGACCCTAATCCTAATATGACCTCTCACCTTAACCCTAACACTAACCCTAACCGCAACAGTAACCCTATCTTTATATTAACCGTAACCCTAACACTATCCCTAGCCCTAAAACTAACAAAAATGCTAATACTAAACCTAACACTAACCGTAACCCTAACGCTTACACTAACACTCAAACTACCGCTTACCCTAACCTAACACTAAACCTAACCCTTACCCTAACACTAACCCTAACACTAAACCTAATCAAAACACTAATATTAACCATAACACTAACCCTAAATCTAACCCTAACCCTAACAATAACCCTACCCCTAACCATAACAGGAACTCACACCCTAAACCTAGCAATAACCCTAACCCTAACACTAACCCTAAACCTAAACCTAAATCTAAACCTAAAACTAACCTTAACATTAACCCTAACCCTAAAGCTCAACCTAACCCTAACCCTAACTCAAACCTGTCAATAACCCTAACCCTAACTGTAACCCAAACCCTAATTCTATTCCTAATTGTAAACCTAATCCTAACATTAACCCTAGTCTAACCGTAACATGAACGCTAACTCTGACCCTAACCATACACCTAACCCAACCCTAACCCTAACATTAAAACTAGCCCTAACAGTAACTGTAGCCCTAAAACTAACCCTATCCTTAATCTAACCGTAACCCTAACCATAAACTAACCCTATCACTAACCCTAACACTAACACTAACCCTAAACCTAACAATAACCCTAAATGTATCTCTAACCCTAACCCAAACAGTAATCCTAACCCTAACACTTATTCTAACAGGAATCCTAACCCCTACCCTAACACTAAATACTAAACTAAAACTAACCCTAACAATAACCCTAAATCTATCACTAACCCTATTCCTAACCCTAACACTTAAACTAAACCTAACCGTAACCCTAACACTAACCCTAACCCTAAACCTAATGTTAATCCTAACACTAACTTTAGCATAAACCTAACCACTGTAACCCTAACCCTAACACAATCCCTAACCTGAAAACAAACCCTAATCCAAACGATAAACCTAAACCAAATCAAACCCTAACCCTAACCCTTATCTAACCGTAACCCTAAACCTAACACTAGCTTAACACTAACACTAACCGCAACTCTAACCCCAACACTAACCCTATAACAAAACCTAACCATAACCCTAACGTAAACCTATCATTAACTCTCACCATAACCCTAATAGTAACCCTAACACTAACTCTAATTTTACCCTTAAACCTAAAACTAACCCTACACTTAACCTAACCCTAACTATAAACCTAATTCAAGCCTAACCCTAACCCTAACACAAACCCTAACCCTAATCCTAACCTAACCCTTACCCAAACCCTAACTCAAACTATAATCCAAAAACCTAACCCTATCCCTAACCCTATCCCTAACCCAAACACTAAGCCTAAACTTAACCCTAACCCTAACCCTTACCATAAGACTAACACTAACCCTAACCCTAAACCTAACACTAACCTAACTCTAATTCGAAACCTAACCCTAACACTAACCCTACCCCTATCCCTAAATCTAACACTAAACCTAAAATTAACCCTGATCCTAGTACTATTTCTAACCTGATCCCTAATCTAACACTAACACTAACCCTAAACCTAAACCTAACTTTAACACTAACACTAACCTTACATGAAACAGAACCCTAACCATAACACTATCCCTAAACCTAACCCTAACCCTAACCATAATATTAATTTTAAATCTAAACCTAAATCTAACACTAACACTAACCCTAAACTTAAACATAACACTTATCCTAACCCTAAGCCAAACCCTAACATTAACTCGAACCCTAACCCTACAATAAAGACTAAATCTAACATGAACCCTAACCCTAACACTAAACCTAACCCTAAACTTAACCCTAAGCCTAATGGTATCCTAGACCTAATCTTAATCCTATCACTAACACTAAGCCTTACACTAACACTAACATCACAACCTCACCATAAACATAACTTTAACCCTAACACTTACTCTACAACTAACCCTAACACTAACACTAAACCTAACTCTAACACTAACCCAAACAATAATCCTAACCCTAAACTTAACCTTAACAGTAACAGTAACCCTAATCCTAACCGTAAACTTAAATGTAACCCTAACATGAACCCTAAACCTAATCCTAACCATAACTGTCACATGAACCCACACCCTAACACTAACCTTAACACAAACCCTTAACCTTACACTAATTCTAACACAAACCCTAACCAAACCATAACCCTAACCCTAACCTAACCCTAACCCCTACCTAAAACTAATTATAAACCTAACCCTAACCCTAACCCTAACACTAACCCTAAACCTATAACTAAATTTAACCCTAAACCTAAACCTAACACTAACCCTAACTCTAACCATAACCCTAACTCTAACCCAAACCGTAATTCTAACTCTAACCTTAACCCTAACCCTAATGATAACCTTAACCCTAACCCTAACTCAAACCCTAAACCTTACCAAACACTAACCTAACACTAACCTAAAGCCAACTGGCACCCTAACTCTAAAACTAACCCTAAACCTAACCTGAACCCTAAGCCTAATCCTAACCCTATCACAAAAACTAACCCTAACACTGACACTAACACTAACCCTAATACTAATCCTAACCCTAACCATTACCCTAACCTTAACTGTAACCCTAAGCCTAACCCAAACCCTAACCCTAATACCAATCCTAACACTAAACCTAACACTAACCCTAACGCTAACCCTAACCCTAATCCTAACCCTAACCCTAACCCTAAACCTAACCCTGTGTCTAACCCTAACCTTAACCCTGACACTAATCCTTACCCTAACCTTTACCCTAACCCTAACACTCACCTAATGCTAACTCTAAACCTAACACTAACCATAACCCTAAACCTAGCACTAATCTGAAACCTAACTATAACCCTTAATTAAACACTAATGTTATCCCTAACCTTAACCCTAACCCTAAAACTAACTCAAACCACAACCCTAACCCTACACCTAATCCTAACAGTAACCCTAACCCTATCCCTAACCTATCCCTAATCTTATCCATAATCCTAACTCTACCTCTAATCCTATCCATTACCCTAAGCCATACCCTCACCCTAAAGCTACCCTAGTCCTACCACTAATCTTTAGCCTATCTGAAACCCTAATTTCTATTACTAGTCCTAATCCAGGCCTCATTCTAGCTTTAGCCCTAACCCAAACCCTAACCCTTATTCTGACCCTAACACTAACCCTAGATCTAAACCTGACACTAACCCTAAACCAGACCCTAACTCTATCCCTACCAGTAAACCTATACTTAAACCTAACAGTTAATAACAGCACTTGACCGAACCTAATACTAAATAGATTCATAAATCTAGCCCTAGCCCTAAAGAAAAACCTTGAACTAGCCCTAAAAATGACCCTTAACTTAACACAAAGAGTAACCCTATCCCTAGACCCAACGCTATTCCTAGTTATGGCTCTAACCCTGACCCAAACACTGACGCTTACCCTAAAACAATCCCTAGCTCTAAACCTTATCCTAACCCAAAACCTAACCCTACACTAGATTTATCCATAACCCTACCCCTAAAACTAGCCATAAACATAACCCGAGCTCTTACATTACCCATAGCCCTAACGCTAGCCATAAACATCATCTAACCTAGCCCTTATCCTAGCCCTAACCTGGCTCTGATCGCAACCCTAACCATAACCCTAGACCTAACCCTAACCTTAACGCTTTCCCTAGTCCTGAACCTAGCTCAAACTCTAACCCTTTCCCTAATAATAACACTAACCCTAACCCTAACCCTAGCCCTGACTCTAACCCTAACTCTTGCCCTAGACCTAACCCTAGCTCAAACCCTAATGCTTACCCTAAAACTAACCCTGACACTAACCCTAGGCCTAACCCTAACCCTAGCCATAAACTTATCCTTAATTCTAGCCCTAACCTTAGCTCTAACCCTATAATTACCCTAAAGATAAGCCTAAACCAAATGCTAACCCTAGGCCTAACACTAACCCTATCGCTAACAATAACCATATCCATTACTCTAAACCTAACCTGAATCCAAAACATAACCCTATCCATTACCCTAATTCTAACCATAACCCTACTGCTGATTCAATCCTTAACTCTAAACCTTAAACTAAACCAAACCCTACCCAGACCCTGACCCTTATAATACACCTAGCTCTAAACCTGACCCTTACCCTAAACGGAAACCTTACACTAGACCTAGCCATAACCGAACCTTAAAACTATCCTTAACAATAACCCTCGACCTGACATTAGCTCTCACCCTAATCCTAGCCCTATCCTAACAAAAACCATCAAACCTAGCCCTAAATTTAGCCATAATCATAAACCGAACCCTAACCTAGCCCTAACCCTAATTCTAACTCTCGCCCTATCCCTAAACCTAGCTATAACCACATCCCTTTCCCTAAACCTCACCCTATCCATAACACTAACACTAACCCTAACCCTGGCAATAACCCTAACACTAATCCAAGCCCTAATTTAGACCTAACCTTAAACCCACCCCTTACCCTATTTCTAAGACTATCTCTAACTCTCACACTAGCCCTATTTCTAGTTCTAACCCTGTCTGTTATCATAACCATAACACTAGCCCTAACTTTAGCCCTGATTATAGCCCTAGGCCTAAACCTAGATCTAACCATAACAAATAATATAAGATTAAACCTCACCTTACTACTACCCCTAACACTATTGCTAATCCCAAAACTAGCCCTAACCCTAGCCCTAGCTCTAAAACAAAACTGAGCCATAGCCCCAACCCTAAACCTAACCTAAATATAACGCTAGACCTGACATTAGCATTATCCCTAATTCTTACCCTAACTCTAACAAAAATACTTACCCTACACCTAGACTTAACCCTCGCCCTAATTTGAGTCCTATCCCTAATCCTAAAAGTAACACTGAACTTGACTATGACCCTAACACTAACCCTATCTCTAATCATCCCACTAAACCTAAACATAATATAAACACTAGACCCAGTCCTAATGCTAACCATTATACTAGCCCTAATGATAACCATAGTTCTTATATTAGAGGTAGTCCTACACTAGCCCTAACCTACCCCAAATCCTAGCCCTAATCTGGGCCCTAACCCTAATTTTAATTGTAGCCCTAGCCCTATCTTTAGCCCAAACACTTAACCTGAACCTAACCCTAAACCTAACCTTGTCCTAACCCAAAACCTAAACCAAACCATAACCCTATTCCTAACCATAACAATAGCCCTAAACCTAGATATAATTTTATCCATTACCTTAACCATAACTGTAAGCAAATTCTCACCCTAGGCATAACCCTAACCATAGCCCGAACCTAACTATATCCTTGATCCTGACTGTAGCTCTAATCCTATCCATTAACTGAATCATATTTTAACCAAATTCTGTCCCTAGGACTAACTCTAACCCTATGCCTTACCCTAACCCTGTCCATTATACTAAACCTAACCTGAACCTGAAACTTAACCATATCCATTACAATAACCCTAAGGCTAATTTAAGCCTTAACCCTAAACCTTAACCTTACACATACCCTAACCCTGACTCTGACCCTAATAATACCCCTAGCAGTAAACCTGACCCTAACCCTCAACGTAACACTTACAATAGACCTGGCCATAAACCTAAACCTAAAACTATCCCTAACAATAACCCTAGAACTGACATTAGCCCTAGAACTAATCCTAGCCCTAACCCTAGCACAAACTATCCCCTTAATCCTAGCCATAAACCTAGCCTTAATCCTAATCCTAACCTTAACCAGAACCCTAACCCTAATTTTATCCCATGCCCTAGCCCAAAATGTAGCTGTAGCATCATACCTTACCCTAACCGTAATGCTAACACTATCCCTAGCCCTACTCTAGGCCAAAACCTAACACTAACCTTAGGGCTAATCCTAGGCATAAATTAACCCTAATCCTAAACGTAATCCTATCCCTAGCCCTAAGAGTAACTCTCACTCTCGCCCTACACTTATCCTTAGTTTAAAACCTACCCCTTACCATAACCCAAACCCTAGCTCTATCCCTAGCTCCAATCCTAACATCACTGTAGCCCTAAACCTGGTTGTAAACCCTAATCTTAAACCAAAACCTCACCCCAACACTAGCCGTATACCTAATGCTAATTGGAAAACTAGATCTAACCCTACCCTAGCCCTATTTTCAAAACCAAGCCATAATCCTAACCCTAACCCTTAACCTAAACCAAACACTAACCTTACACATATCCCTAAATTTAGCCCTAATTTGAGTCATAACCCTAACCATAGAAATAACCCTGACCCTGAGTCAGACCCTAATAGTACCCCTAGCTCTAAACATTGCCCTAACCCTAACCCTAGAACTAGCCCTAATCAGAAAACTAGTTCTTTCATTAGCTATAGCTCTAATGCTAACACAAATCATGGCCTAATCCGAGCCCTGACTCTAAACCTAACCCTAACCATACCTCTAACCCTATCCCTTACCCTAAGCCAAACCTTCTCCCTAATGCAACACTAGTCCTGAACTTAATCCTTAGCCTACCCCAAACCCTAACTCTATTAGTAGTCCTAAACCTAGCACTCATTCTAGCTTAACTCTAATCCTAACCCTGACACTTATTCTGATCCTAACACTAACCCTAGATCTAAACCTGACCCTAACCCTTAACTGAAAACTAACACCACCCTTACAGGTAAACCTATACTTAAAACTAACAGTAACACTAGTACTAGACCAAACCTAATCTTAAATATAGCCACACATCTAGCCTTAGCCCTAAAAAAACCCTAGCACTAGCCCTCACAATAACCCTTAACCTAATGTAAAGACTCAACATCTCACTAGACCAAATACTAGTCCTAATTGTGGCCCGAAGCATAAAACTAAACCTAACCCAACAATTACACTTACCCTAATAGAAACCCTAGCTCTAAACCTTATCCTAAAACAAAACCTAACCCTAACACTAGATTTATCCATAAGTCTGATCCTAACACTAGCCATAACAATATCCTTAGCTCTTACATTACCCATAGCCCTAACGTTAAGCGTAAACATCACACAAAACCTAGCCCTCATCCTAGCTCTAAACCTAAACCTAACCATAACCTTAGACCTAACCCTTATGCTAACCCTTGCCCTAGCACTAACCCTAGCTCAAACTCTAATCCTCAGTCTAAACATAACCCTAACCCTAAACCTAACCCTAGCCCTGACTCAAAACCTAACCCTTGCCCTAGCCCTAACCCTAGCTCAAATGCCTACACTTACCCTAAACCTAACCCTAACATTAACCTTAGGCCTAACCCTAACCCTAACCCTAATCTTAACCTTAACCCCTAGTCCTAAACTTAGCTCTAAAGCTATCCATTACCCTAAAGATAAGCCTAACCCAAATGCTATAAGTAGGCCTAACGATAACCCTATCACTAACACTAACCCTATGCATTACTCTAAACCTAACTGGAACCATAAAACTAATTCTTTCAATTACCCTAACCCTAACCCTAACCCACTGCTAATTCAAGTATTAACCCTAAATCTGAAACTAAACCAAACCCTATCCGGACCCAGACCCTAATAATACACCTAGTTCTAAACCTGACCCCTACCCTAAACCTAATCCTTATAATAGACATAGCTATAACCTAATCCTAAAACTAATACTATCCATAAACCTAGACCTGACATTAACCCTATCCCTAATCCTAGCCCTAGCCGTAACACAAACCCTCAGGTTAACCCTAAACCTAGCCTTAATTCTAACCCATACTGTAACCTTATCCCTAATCCCATTTCTAACCCTCGCCGTAGCCCTAAAGCTAGCTATAACCCTATCCCTTCCCCTAAATCCAATCCTAACCATAACACAAACACTAACCCTATACCTAACACTAACCCGAGCGCTAATCCTAGCCCTAATTTAGCCCTAACCCTAAACCTACTCCTAACCCTAGCCCAAAGACTAACTCAAACTCTTGAATTATCCATATCTCTAGTTCTAACCCTATCCATTACCATAGACCTAACACTAGTCCTCACCTGATCCCTAACCCTAGCCATAGCCCTAAACCTAAATCTAACCATAAAAATAAATCTAAGCCTAAACTGGACCCTACCACTAGCCCTAACACTTATCGCTAATCATAAAACTAGCCCTAACCCTAGGCCTAGGTCTAAAACAAACTGAAAACCATGGCCCTATCCCTAACCCTATACAAAATTTAAACCTAGACCTGACATTAGCCCTATCCCTATTCTAATCCTAGTTCTAAGCCTAGACTTAATCCTATCCCTAATTTTAATTCTAGACCTAACCCGAAATTTATCCCTTATCCTAGAACTAAACATAGTTGTAACATCATACCTTGCACTAACTCTAATGATATCCCTAAACCTAGCCCTAAACCTAGGCCTACATCTAACACTAACAGTACCCCAAACCATATACCTATTACTAGCCCGAATCCTAGCCCTCATTCTAGCTCTAACCCTAACTCTAACCATGTCCCGTATTCTGAACCTAACACTAACCCTAGGTCTAAACCTGACACTAACCCTAAAGCAAACCCTACCCCTACCCTTACTGGTAGACCAATACCTAAATCTAATAGTAACACTAGCACTAGACCAAACCTAATCCCAAATAGAGTCATAAATCTAGCCTTAGCCCTAAATAAAAACCTAGCACTAGCCCTACAATAACAGTTAACCTAACGTAAAGACTAACTCTATCCCTAGACCCAACGCTAGCCATAAATCTGGCCCTCACCCTAAACCTAACCCTAACCCGACAATGGCAGTTACCCTAAAACAAACTCTAGCTCTAAATCTTATCCTAACCCAAAACCTAACTAGAACACTGGACTTATCCATAACCCTAACCCTAAAACTAGCCATAACCATGTCCTTAGCTCTTACATTACCCATAGCCCTAATGATAGCCATAAACCTCACACAAAACATTGCCCTTATCCTAGCTGTAAACCTAACGTAAAGACTAACTCTATTGTAACACTAACCATAAGCCTAGACCTACCCTAAACCTAACCCTCGCCCTAACCCTAATTCTAACTCAAACTCTAACTTTAATCTAAACATAACCCTAATGCTAACCCTAACATTAGCCCTCACTCTAAACCTAACCCTCACGCTAGCCCTGATCCTAGCTCATACGCTAACACTTACCCCAAAACTAACCCTGACACTAACCCTAGGCCTAAACCTAACCCTATTACTAATTCTAAACTTAACCCTAGCCCTAACCTTACCTCTAACCCTATCCATTACCCTAAAGATAAGCCTAACCCAAATGCTAACCCTAGGCCTAACGCTAACACTATTGCTAACACTAACCCTATTCCTTACTCTAAACCTAACCAGAACCCTTAAGCTAACCCTATCAATTACCCTAACCCAGACTCTAACCCTATCCCTAAAGCTATTTAAAGTCTTAACCCTAAATCTTAATCTAAACCAAACCCTACTCGTACCCTGACCCTAATAATACACCTAGCTTTAAACCTGACCCTTAACCTAAACTTAACCCTTACACTAGACCTAGCCATAACCTAGCCCTAAAAATAACCATAACCATAAATCCAGACCTGACATTAGCAACAGTCCTAATCCTAGCCCTAACCCTAACACAAACACTAGTCCTCAACTTAGGTCTATACCTAGCCTTAATGCTATCCCAAACCCTAACTCTAGCCCTATCTCTAATTTGAACCCTCACCCTAGACCTGAACTTAGGTATAACCCCATCATTGTCCCTAACCCTATCACTAAACCTAACCCTAACACTATCCATATCTCTAACCCTAACCATAGACATAACCCTAACACTAACCCTAGCCCTAATCCTAGCCTTAATTTAGCCCTAACCATAACTCTACTCCTAACCTTGGCCTAAGAATAACTCTAACTCTCCCCCAGGCCTATTTCTAGTTCTAACCCCATCCATTACAATAAACATAACACAAGAACTAACCTTAGCCCTAACCCTAGCCCTAGACCCTACTCTAGATCTAAACATAACTCTACATTTGACTCTAAACCTAAGCCTAATCCTCAACCTACCACTAGACCTAACACTATCTCTAATCCTAAAACCAGCCGTAAACTTAGCCTTATTCCTTAAACAAAACTGAGATGTTGTCTTAACCCTAAATGTGAACCTAAACCAAACCCTAACCCTAATCCTAGCCATAACCTTCTAGCTCTAATTCATGTCCAAGTACTAAAATTAACCCTGAACCTGACTTATATTCTAACACTAACGTTAGTTCTAAATATCACACTAATCCTAAAGATAGCGCTAACACTAGATCTAGACCAAATACTAACTCTAGTCATAACCTTAGTTCTTATATTAGCCATACCCCTAACCGTAGCCCTAAAGCTAACAGAAAATCTGGCCCTAATCTGAGCCCTAACCCAAGAAGTAAACCTAAACTTAAACCTAAACCTAGCCTTAGCCCTAACCCTAACCCTAAACCTAGCCCTATCCCTAGCTCTACCTATTACTTACCCTAAGCCAAACCCTATCCATAATGCTAACCTTAGTCCTAATCCTAATCCATAGACTAATACAAATCCCAATCCTATTACTAGTCCTAATTCTAGCCCTCATTCAGGCTCTAACCCTAACTCAAATCCTTACCCTAACACAAACCCTCAGTCTAAATCTGACCCTCACCCTAAACCAAACCCTAAAACTAGCCCTACCAGTAAACTTATACCTAAACCTAACCCTAACTCTAGCCCGAGAACTAAGCCTAATCCTAAATATAGCCATAACTCTAGACCTAGACCTAAAAAAAAAAAAAACCCTGAGCCCTAGCCCTAACATAATCCTTAACCTAAAGCAAACACTAACCCTATCCCTAGACCTAACTCAAGTCCTAATTCTGGCTTTCATCTTAAACCTAACTTGAACCTGAACACTGACCCTAACACTAACACTAAACCAAGCTCTAAACCTGAACCTAAACGAAAGCCTTAACCTAACACTAGACATAGCCATAACTCTAAACCTAAAATTAGCTCTAACCAGAACCCTAGATCTTTCATTACACATAGCCTTAACCGTGGGCCTAAACATAACAAAAAACCTAGCCCTAATCTGAGGCCTAAAACTACCCTAATCATAACCGTGATCCTAAATGTAGCCCTAACCCTAACCCTCACCTTACACATAACCCTAGTTCAAAGCCTAACCCTTAGCCTAAACATAAACCTAGCCCTATTCCTAAACAGAAACCTAAACTTAGCCCTAGTCCTAAACTTAAACTTAGTACTAACACTAGTTCTAACCCTAACATTACCCTCACCCTAACCCTAATGATAACCCTAGCCCTAAACCTAACCCTATCCATAACCCTAATCATAAACCTAACCCTCAACCTAACTTTAAACCTAAACTTTGCCCTAAACTTAACCCTAAACCTTACCATGAATAAAAACTAAACCTATCCATAAACCTATATTTAACCATAACCTAAACTTAACCCTAAACCTAATCTTACATCTAATCCAATACATTACTCTAAAACTAACCCTAACACTAATGAAGACCCTACCCCTAAACCCAACCCCAACCATAACCATAATCATAACCCTAACCCAGACCTAACACTAAACCTAACACTTCCACTAGCCCTAACCATAACTTAATCTGTAACCCTTACCCTAACCCTAACCCTAACACTAGCCGAATCCCTAATCATAATGCTAACTCTAGCCCTAACCCTAACACTAAACCTAGACTTTATCCTAGCCCTAATTTAGCCCTATTCTTAAACCTAACCCAAACCCTAGAATTAAGACTAAGTATAATTCTCAGACAAGACCTTTCCGTACTTCTAACCCTATCCTTTACCATAACCCTAACCCAAGGTCTAATCCTAGTCATAATCCTTACACTATCCTTAGCCCTAGCACTAACATTAGATTGAAACCTATCTCTAAAACTAACCCTGAAACTAGTTCTAACCCCAATGCTAATTCTAAAATAGCCCTAACCCTAGCCCAAGCCCTAAAACAAAACTGAGCCATACCCCTAACACTAACCCTTACCCTAGAACAAACCCTAACACTACACCAGCCCTAACCCTAGCCCTAATTTGCCACCTAATCCTAACCCTAAACATAACCATGACCCTGACTCATATACAAACACTAAACCTAGCTCTAAACATCACCCTAACCTTAAACCTAAACCTAACACTAGACCTAGCCCTAAACCTAACCCTAAAACTAACCCTAATCATAACCCTAGTTCTTACAATAGCTGTAACCATAACACTAGCCCTAACCCTAATACAAAACTAGCCCTAATCCAAGGCTTAACACAAGCTTTAACCCTAAACCTAACCCTTAATCTAGTCCTAACCCTAGCTTTAACTCTATTTCTTACCCTAAGCCAAACCTCACCCTAATGCTCACAGTATTCTTAGCACTAATCCATAGCCTAACCAAAGCCTAACTCTATAAATAGTCCTAACCCTAGCCTTCGTTCTAGATGTAACCATAACCTAAATGCTAACTGTATCCCTTACCATTATTCTACCCTAACACTAATCTTAGGTCTAAATCTAAACCTAACCCTAAACCGAAACCTGACACTAGCCCTACTGATAATCTTATATCTAAACCTAACCCTAACACTAGCCCTAGACCTAAACCTAATTTTATATCTAGCCATAATTATAGCTTTAGTCTTTAAGACAAACTAGACCTAGCCTTAACAATAACCCTTAACTTAACCAAAACTCTAACCCTACCTCTAGATCTAACCCTTTTCCTAATTCTGCTTTAATCCCAACCATTACCCTACCTGAGCACTGTCAGTGACACTAACACTAACCCTAGGTCTAAACTTTAACATTAAATCTAACCCTAATAATACACCTAGCCCTAGAATTAACCATAAAACTAGTTTTAATCATTACTCTAGTTTTTACATTAGCCATTGCCCTAACCTATCACAAAACCTAGCCCTAATCCAAGCCCCACCTTAGCTTTAACCCTAAAGATAACCCTAACTATAACCCTAGCCCTAACCATAACCCTAAGCCTAACCCTAGACCAAATCCTAACCATAAACCCAGCCCTAACCCTAGCTCTAACCCTATTCATTACCCTAAGATAACTATAATACTTATGCTAATCCTAGGCCAAACCATAATCATAGCACTAGCCTTAACCCTCTCCATTAACCTATACCTAACCTGAACCCTAAACCTAACTGTGTCATTACCCAATCCCTAAACATAAGACTAATTTGAGCCCTAACCCTGAACTTTAACCTAACCCAAACCCTAACCTTGACTTTGACTCTAATAATACCCATAGCTCTAAACCTGACTCTAACAAGAAACATAACCTTTACAATAGACCTAGCCATAAAACTAATGCTGAAACTATCCGTAACTGTACTCTAGACCTGGCATTAGACCTAGCTCTAATCCTAGCCCTAAACCTAATGCAAAACTTAGCCCACATCCTAGCCATGAACCTCGCCTTAATCATAACCCTAACCCTAATGTTAACGTTAACCTTAATTCTAATTCTCACCCTAGTCCTAAAAGTAGCTATATTCCCATCCCTTACCCTAAACCTAAACCTAACACTAACCCTAACACTAACCCTAGCCCTAATCCAAGCCCTAATTTAGCCCTATCCTTAACCCTAATCCTAGTCCTAAAACTAACTCTACCTCTCACACTAGCCCTACACCTAGTTCTAACCCAATTCCTTAGCATCGTCATATACCTAGCCCTAAACGTAGGACTACCCTAGCCCTATATTTAGCTCTATCTCAAAACCTAGATCAAAACCTAACTCTAAATTTAACCAAAACCCTAAGACTAAATCTAACCATAACTCTACTCTTATACATAATCCTTAACCTAAGCACAAATCTCAAACTTACACTAGCCCTAACCCTAAGACCAATCTTAAAATTAGCCCTAACCCTATCACTAGACCTAAAACAAAACCGAGTCATAGCCCTAACCTTAACCTTTAACCTAAACCAAACCCTAACCCTACACCTTGCCCTAACCCTATCACTAATTATACTCTAATCCTAACCCCAAACTAACCTTGACCCTGATTCTGACCCTAACACTAACCCTGGCTCTAAACATCATCATCACTGTAAGCCTAACCATAACATTAGACCTAGACCCTAACTCTAATGCTATAACTAGCTGTAATCATAAACCTACATCATACCTTAATTGTAGCCTTAACCCTAGCCCTAAACTAACCCAAAACCTAGCCTTAATCTGAGTCCTAAACTTAGCTTTAGCCCTATACTTAAACCTAACACTAACTCAAACACTAGCCCTAATCCTATCATAACCCTAGCCCTAAATTTAGGGCTAACCCTATCATTTTACCTTAATGATAACCCTAATTCCTCTGATAACCCTAGGCCTAACCCTAATAGTATACATTACATTAAACCAAAATGAAACCCTAAACCTAATCCTGTCATTGCCCAAACCCTAAATCTAACATTAATTTGAGCCCTGCACCCTTAACCCAAACTTTAATCCTGACCCTGATTCTAAAAATAAACCTAGATCTAAATCTGACCCTAACCAAAAACCTAACCCTTACACTGGACCAAGCCATAAATCTAACACTAAATATATCCCTTACTGTAACCCTAGACCTGACATTAGCAATAGACCTAATACTATCCCTAACCCTAAAACAAATCCTAGTCCTCATTGTAGCCCTAAAAATAGCCTCCATCATAACCCTAAACCTAACCCTAGTTCTAACCCTAATACTAGCCTCCGATCTTGCCCTAAACCTAGCTATAACCACATCCTTACCCTAAACTGAACCTGAACTCTAACCCTAACCCTAATGTTAACCCTTGCCTTAGTCTTAGCCAGAGCACTAACCTTAGATCAAAACCTAACTCTAAATCTAACCCTAACTCGATGTCTAAGCCTATTCCTAAAACGAGACCCAACCCTAGCCCTAAAATAACCCTAGCCATAATTTAGCCCTATCCCTAAACCTAAACTTAACCCTAGCTCTAAGACTAACTCTAACACTTACGCTAGCCCCATCATTCATTCTATTCTTATCCCTTACCGTAACCGTAATCCTACCCCTTACCCTAGTGCTAACCCTTGCCCTATCCTTATCCTTAGCACTAATCTTAGGCAAAACCTAACTCTAAATGTAGCCCTAAACCAAAGCCTAAGCCTAACCCTAACACTAGCCCAAACCATAACACTAATCCTAAAATGAGCCCTAACCCTAGACCTAGCCCTAAAACAAAACCAAGCCAGAGCTCTAACCCTAAACATTAACCTATATCAAACCCTAACCTTACATCTAGACCTAACCCTAGCTCTAATTCGAGTTGGAAGCCAAACCCTAAAATGAACCCTGAACCTGACACTGACCCTAAACTTCTAGCTCTAAAAATCACCCTAACTCTAAATTAACCCTAACACTAAACCTAGCACTAAAACACTAAAAGTAGCCATAATTGTAAACCTAGTACTTATATTAGCTGTAACACTAACCCTAGCCCTAACATAACCCAAAACCTAGCCCTAACCCTAACTTTAAACCTAACACTAGCCCTAATTGTAACCATAATTTTAGCCTTAAACTGATCTCTAACTCTATCCATTAATATAACCATAACCCTAACCATAATGATAACCCTGGGAAAAAACCTAATCCTATCCTGAATTCTAACCATTTCATTACCCTAAACCTAACAAGACTCCTAAATCTAACCCTACCATTCCCTAATCCTAATCCTAAAATTCATTCAAGCTCAAACTTGAAACCTTAACCTATCCCAAACCCTAAACTAGACCTTGACCCTAAAAATACCACTAGCTCGAAACTTTACTGTAACTCAACACCTAACCGTTAGCCTAGACATAGACATAAACCTAATCCTAAAACTAACTTTAACCATAATTCTGGACCTAAAATTAGCCCTAGCCCTAATCCTAACCCTAATTCTAAAAACACACCTAGCCCTCATCCTAGCCCTAAATCTATCCTTAATCATAACCCTATCTCTAGCCTTACACATAACCCTAATTCTAAACCTCACCCTACCTCTAAATCTACCTATAATGTCACCCTTTATGCTAAATTTAAACCTAACCCTAACCCTAACCCTAGGCTTAAACACAGAACCTAGCCTGAATCCTAGCCCTAATTTAGCTCTATCTATAACCCTATCCTAACCCTAGCCCTAAATCTTGCTGTAGCCCTAGCCCTATCCCTAGTTCTATCCCTATCTGCTACCGTAAACCTAATACTAGCCCTAACACTTGCCCTCAAGTTAGTCCCAGCCCTAACCCTAACTCTAAATCTAACCTTAAACCTAAGCCTAAACCTAACACTAACACTAGCCCTAACCCTAATGATAATCATAAAACTAGCACTAACCCTAATCCTAGCAGTAAAACAAAACTGAACAATATACCTAACCCTAAACCTTAACTTAAACCAAACACTAACACTTCACCTAGACCTAAACCTAGCCCTAATTCGAGTCCTAAGCCTCATCTTAAAACTAATCCTGACCCATTCACCCTAGTTCTAAACACTGCCCTAAACTCAAACCAAACACTAAAATTAACAATAGCCCTAATTTGACTCTTAATGCTAACCCTAAAACTAACCCTGACCCTGATTCCTATCCTAACAACAACCATAGCTATAAATATCAACCTAACCTAAAACCTAACTCTAGCACTCAAACTACCCATAACCCTAACTCTAAAATTAACTCTAATCATAACCCTAGCTATTACATTAGCCATTGCACTAATCCTAGCCCTAAACCTAACGCAAAACTAGCCCTAAAAAGAGCCCAAAACCTAGCTTTAACTCTAACTCTAACCCTAATCATAGCCCTAACCCTAGATCTAAATCAATCCCTTACCCTAAGCGAAACCCTAAACCTAAGAGTAACTCTAGACCTATCCATAGTCCTCAGACTAACCAAAACCCTAACCCTATTAATAATCCTATCCCAAGCCTTCACTTTAGCTCTAACACTATCCCAAATGCTAACCCTAAGCCTGAACCTTATTCTGACCCTAACACTAAACCTAGGTTTAACCCTAACACCAACCCTAACCCAAAATTTGCCATACTCCTATCCCTAGACCTAACTCTGAACTTAACTCTCAGCCTAGCCATAATCATACCTCAGAACCTAATCCTTATACTAAACATAACCCTAAACCTAATCCTAGTTCTAACCCTCACCTTAACCCTAACATAAACCTAATCCTAACCATAACAGTAGCCCTAAAATTAACTCTAACTGTATCCATTACCCTAAAAATAACCCTTACTATAATGCTAACCCTAGGCTTAACCTGAACCCTATCGCTTTCCCCAAACCTATCAATTACCCTAAAGCTACCCTGAACCCTAAACCTAACCCAATCATTACGGTAACCCTAACCCTAATGCTAATTTGAGCCCTAACCTAACCTCAAACCTAAACCAAACCCTAAAACTGACTGTGACCCTAATTATTCCCCTAGCTATAAACCTGACTCTTACCCTACATAACCCTTACACTAGACCTAGCCATAAACCTAACCCTAATACTATTCCTAACCTTAACCCTAGACCTGATATTTAGCCTAGCCTTAATCCTTGCCCTAACCCTTACACAAACCCTAACCCTTATCTAGCAATGAACATAGCCTTAATTTTATCCCTAACCCACACCCTATGCCTAAACCTAACACTAACTCTACCCCTAATCTTAGACCTAATTTAACCCTATCTGTAACCCTAACACTAACTCTAGCCCAAAGACTAACTCTCACTCTAAACCTAACAATAGTTCTAACTCTATCCCTTATTAGAACCCTAATCCTAGCCCTAACCCTTGGTGTAACCCTAGCCCTATTCATTGCCCTGGTCATAATCCTAGATCTAACCCTAACTCTAAATCTAACCTGAACCCTACGCCTAAACCTAAACCTATCACTAGCCCTAATGGTAAAGCTAATCCTAAAACTAGCTCTAAACCTAACTCTAGCCCTAAAACAAACCGAGTCATAGCCATAACCCTAACCCTTAACCTAAACCAAACACTAACCCTACACCTAACCCTAAACATATCCCTAATTCTAGTCCTAACCCTACCTGAAAACTAACCCTGACCCTGACTCTGACCCTAACATTAACCCTGGCTCTAAACATCATCATCACCATAAACCTCAACATAACAGTAGAACTAGCCCTAACCCTAACCCTATAACTAGCGCTAAGCATAACCTTGCTTCATACATTAGCTGTAGCCTTAACCCTAGCCCTAACCTAACCCAAAACCTAGCCTTAATCAGAGTCCTAAACCTAGATTTATCTCTAAATTTAAACCTAAGCCTAACTCCAAACAAGCCCTAATCCTGTACATAACCGTAGCCCTAACTTTGGGTCTAAACCTAACCATTACCCTATCAGTAACCCTAACCTTAAGCTAACCCTAGGCCTAAACCTAACCCTATCCATTAAACTAAACCAAACCTAAACCCTAAAACTAACCCTGTCATTATCTTAAACCAAAACCCTAATGTAACCCAAACCCTAAAACTGACCCTGACCCTAAATATAACCCTTGATATAATCCTGAATCTTACCCTAATCCTAATCCTTACACTGGACCAAGACATAAACCTAACACTAAATCTAGCCCTAACTATAACCCTAGACCTGACATTAGCCTTAGCCTTAATACTATCCCTAACGCTAACACCAACCCTAAACCTTATCCTAGCCATAAACGTAGCCTTAATCATAACCCTAACCCTAACTCTAGCCATAACCCTAATACTAACACTTTCCCTAGCCCTAAACCTAATCAAAACCACATCCCTTACCCTAAACGTAACCCTAACTCTAACCCTCAACCTTGTTGTCACAATCGCCCTGTTCTTAGAACTTAGCTTTAACACTAGATTGAAAACTAACTTTAAATCTAAACCTAACTCAATGCCTAAGCCTAAAACTAGCCCAAACCCTGATGCTAATTCTAAAACTAGCTCTAACCCTAGCCCTAAATCTAACTCTAGCCGTAATTTAGCCTATCCCTAACCCTAACCCTAACCCTAGCCCTAAGAATAACTCTAACTCTCACAATGGTCCTATCACTCATTCTAATCCTCTCCCTTCCCATAAACCTAACCCTATGCCAAATCCTAGTCCTAACCCTTGCCCTATCCTTAGCCCTAGCACTAACCTTAGATAAAAACCTAACTCTTAATTTAACCCTAAACCGAAGCCTAAGCCTAATTCTAAGATTAGCCCTAACCCTAACACTAATCCTAAAATTTGCCCTAACCCTTACCCTAGCCCTAAAACTAAACTGAGCCAAACTCTTACCCTAACCATTAACCTAGACAAAACACTAACCTTACACCTAGCCCTAACCCCTGCCTTAATTCAAGTTTTAAGCCAAATCCTAAAACTAACCCTGACCCTTACTCTGACCATAACACTAACCTGAGGTCTAAACATCACCCTAATCCTAACCATAAACCTAACACTAAACCTAGACCTAAAACACTAAAATTAGCCATAATCATGACCCTAGTACTTACATTAGCCATAACCCTATCCCTAGCACTAACTTAACCCCAAACCTAGCCCTAATCATAACCATGACACTAACCCTGAACTTATTTCTAACTCTATCCATTACCATAACCATAACCATAACCCTAATGCTAATTCAAGCCCTAACTTTAAACCTTAACCTTTTCCAAACCCTAACCCAGAACTTGACCCTAATAATACCGCTAGCTATAAATCTGACCCTAACCCTAAACCTAACCCTTACACTAGTCATACCCATAATCCTAACCCTAAAAATATCTTTAACCATAATTCTGGACCGGAAATTAGCCCCAGCATTAATCCTAGCCCTAACCCTTAAAAAAAGTACCCTAGCCCCCATCCTAGCCCTAAACCTAGCCTTTATCATAACCCTAACCCTAATCATAGTCCTAATCCTAATTATAACCCTCACCCTACCTCTAAACATAGCTAAAAAGCCATCCGTTACCACAAACTTTGCCCTAACTCTAAACCTAAACTCTAAACTCTAACTCTAAACCCTGAACTTAACCCTAACCCTAACCCGAGGCTTAAACTTAACACTAAACCTAGCCCTAATCCTAGCCCTAATTGACCCTATCTCTAACCGTAACCCTAACCCTAGCCCTAAGACTAACTCTCGCCTTAGCCCTATCCCTAGTTCTAACCCTATCCCTTACCATAACCCAAAAACCTAGCCATAATGCTTGCTCTGTCCTTAGTTCTAGCCCTAGACCTAGATCTAACCCTATATCTAAATTTAACCCTAACCCAAACACTAAGCCTAAGTCTAACACTAACACTAGCCCTAATACTAACCCTAGAACTAAAACAAAACCAAGTGTTAGCCCTAACCCTAAACCATAACTTAAACCAAACACTAACACTGCAACTAGACCTAACCCTAGCCCTAAATCGAGTCCTAAAACAAACCGTGACATTAGCTCTAAACACAGCCCTCACCTTAAACCTAACCCTAACACTAAACCTAACCCATACCCTAACATTAAAACTAACCCTAATGGTAACCCTGATTCTTACATTAACCATTGCCCTAACCCTAACACAGAACCTAACTCTAACCCTTGCCCTAACCGTAGCCCTAACCCTAATCCTAAGCCTTGCTTTAGATCTAACCCTAGCTGAAAGCCTAAACTTTACCCATAACATAACCCAAGTCCTATACCAAACACTAACCTAACACTAGCCCTAATCCTAACCTTAACCATAGCCCTAATCATACCTCTAATTATATCCACTACCCTAACCCTAGCCCTAATCATAACCATAACCCTAGCCCTATCCCTAGTTCTAATTCTATCCATTACCCTAACCATAATCCTAACCCTAATACTAAGTCTAGGCTTAACCCTAAGCCTATCACATTCCACAAAACTATCCATTGCCCTAAAACTTACCTGAACCCTAATCCTAAGCCTAATCATTACCCTAACCCTAACTCTAACACTGATGCTAATTCGAGACCTAAACCTAAACCAAACCTTAAGCTATACACTGACCCTAATAATAAACATAGATCTAAACTTGACCCTTACTGTAAATCTAACCCTTCCACTAGTCCTAACCATAAACATAACCCAAAACATATTGCTAACTGTAAGCCTAGATCAGACATTAGCCTTAGACCTAATCCTAGCCCTAACCCTAACACGAACACGAGCTCTCATCCTAGCCCAAAACTTAGCCTTAATCATAACACTAACACTAATTCTAACACATTCTCTAGCCCTAAACCTAGTTATAACCCCATTGCTTACACTAAACCTAACCCAAACTCTAACCCTAACACTAACTCTAGCCCTAACATTATCCCTAAGATTAATCATAACATTAACCCTACACTAATTCTAAACCTAATCCTAACCCTAGCTTCAAGATTACTCCGCACTACCCTAGCCCTCATTCTAACCCTATCACTTACCATAAACTTATTCCTAGCCATAGTCTAAAATAACACTAGCCCTAACCTTAAACCTTGCCCTAACCATAGATCTAATCCTAACACTAAATCTAACCCTAATTCTACACATAAACCTAACCCTAACAATAGCCCTAACCCTAACCCTAATCCTAAAATAAGCCCTAACCATAGGCTTAGACCTAAAACAAAATTGAACCATAAAACTAACCCTAAACTTTTACCAAAACCAAACCCTAACCTTACCTCTAGCCCTAAGCCTAGAACTAATTTGAGTCCTAATCTTAACTCTAAAACTAATTCTGAACCTGTCTCTGACTTTAACATTAAGCCTACCTCTAAATATCACCATAAACCTAAAACTTACCCTAACACTCGACCTAGTCCTAACCCTAATTCTAAAACTAGTTCTAATCATAAACCTAGATCATACACTACCCATAATCTTAAAAATAATGCTAACCAAACCTAGCCCAAATCTGATACCTAACCCTAGCTTTCACCCTAACACTAACCCTATCACTAGCTCTAACCCTAATCCGAACCAGAACTCTAACCTAGCTCTAACCTTATCTTTACCCAAGCCAAATCCCAATCCTAAAGCTAACCCTAGTCCTAAAACTAATCCTTAGTCTAACCCAAACACTAACCTGATTACTAGACCTAACCCTAGCCCTCTTTCTTGTTATAACCATAACCCAAATCCTAACCCTAACCCTGACCCTTATTCTGAACCTGAACCTAAACCAAGCCCTAACACTAGCCCTACCCATAACCCTATATCTAAAACTAACCCTAACACTAGCCCTAGAATAAACCTCATCCTAAATATAGCCATATCTTTAACCAAGATCTAAACAAAAAACTAGCCCTAGCTCTAATGATAACCCTTAGCCAAAGCCAAACACTAACCTTACCTCTAGACCTAATCAATCCTAATTCTGGCTCTAACCCTAACCCTAACACTAATCCAAATTCAGACGCTGACACTAACACTAACTCTTGCTATAAAACTGACCCTAACCACAAACTAAACCTAACATTAGACCTAGCCATAACCATAAACATAACCCTCACTTTACCATAGCACTAAAACTAGCTCTAAACCTAACACAAAACCTAGCCCTAATTCTAGGCCTAAATCTAGCCAAAGTGTAACCCTAACCCTAACCTAACCTTATCCCTTATCCTAAGCCTAACCATCATGCTAACCTTAACCCTTGCCTTAGACCTAACCCTAGATAAAACCCAAAACCGAACCCTAAACATAACACTAGCCCTATCCCTAAACCTAAACCTAATCCTTGCCCTAATCATAATGTTAACACTAGCCCTAATACTATTCTAAAATTATTCATTACCCTAAAAGGAACCTTAATCCTAGTGATAAACCTAGCTGTAAACCTAATTATAAACTTAATACTAGACATAACCCTAAACCGAACCCTCATTTTATACTTAACCCTAGATAAAAACCTAACCCTTACTCTGACACTAACCATAGCCCCAACCCTAAAACTAATCCTAAAACTAAAACTACCCCTAAACCAAACCTAAAATCGAACCCTATTCATTAACCTAACTCTAATGATAAACTTAGTCCTAACCCTAACACTAACCCTAAACCTAAAACTATGACTAATCCTAACCTTACATCTAACCCTATCCATTAACCTAACTCTAAAGATAACCTTAGCCCTAACCCTAACACTAGCCCTAATCTTAAACATAAATCTAACCCTAGACATAATCCTAAACCTAACCCTCACCCTAGCTCTACCTCTACCTCAAAACATACCCTGTACCCTAAAACTAACCCAAAAACCTAACCCTAGAACAAGCCCTAAACCTAACCCTAACTCTAACCCTAATTCTTCCAAAACCCTAGGCCTAACACTAGCTCTAATGCTATACATTACCCTAAATATAACCCTAACCCAAATGCTAACCCTAGGCCTAACCCTATCCCTACAAATAACCCCAACCTACCAATTACCCTAATCCTTACCTAAATCCTAAACCTAAACCTATTCATTAACCTAACCCTAATTTTAACCCTAATGCTAATTTGAGCCATAATCCTAATAATTAACCTAACACAAAACCGAATCCTGACCCTGACCCTAAAAATACACCTTACCCTTAACCTGGCCCTTACCCTAAACCTAATATTAGACCTAGCCATGAACCTAACAATATAACTATCCGTAGCTGTAACCCTAAACCTGACATCATCACTATCTCTAAAACTTGCCCTAAACCTAACACAAAACCTAGCCCTCATCCAAACCCCAAATCTAGCTTTAATCTTAACACAAACATAACCCTAGGCCTAACCCTAACCCTTTTGTTAACTCTAACCCTATCAATTACCCTAAACCTAACATGAACCCTAAACCTAAACCTACCATTACCCTAACCAAACCCTAATGATAATTCAACCTCTAAAACTTAACCCTAACCTAAACCAAACCTGAAACCAAATTCTAACTGTAATAATACCCCTAACTCTAAACCTGACCCTTACCCTAAACCTAACCCTTACAATAGACCTAGACATAAATCTAACCCTCAATCTATCCCTAACGTAAGCCTAGACCTGACACTAGCCCTATCCATTATGCTTGCCATCACCCTAAAACAAATCCTAGCCCTAATCCTAGCCCTAAAACTAGCCTTATTATTAAACCAAACCATAAACCTAGCCCTAACCGAAATTCTAACCTTCGACCTAGCTCTAAAACTAGCTCTAAACCCATCCATTACTCTACACCTAACCCAATCCCCAAACATAAACCTAAGTCTAAAACAAGGCCTAACCCTAATATAAATGCTAGACGTAATCCTAGCCATAATTTAAACCTAAACCCAAACTAACCCTAGCCCTAAGACTAACTCTAACTCTCGCCCTAGTAGTATTTCTAGTGCTAACCCTATCCCTTACCACATTCCTATCACTTGCCTTTACATTAGCCCTGACCCTAGCTCTAGCCCTAATCCTATATCTAAGCCTAACTCTAAATCAAACCCTAACACTAAGCTAAACCTTTAAATAACACAAGCCGAAATACTAATGCTAATTCTAAAACTAGCCTTAACTTAGCCCTAGCCCTACCAAACAACCAAGCCATAGCCCTAATCCTAACCTTTAACATAAACCAAACCCGAAGCCTACACCTCGGCCTAATCCTAGGTTTAATTTGAGTCCTGTCCATAACCCTAAAACAAACCCTGACCCTGACTCTGACCTAACACTAACGGTAGCTCTAAACATCACTCAAAACCTAAACCTAATCCTATCCCTATACCTAGCCCTAACACCAAACCTAAAATGAGTTCTAATCATAACCTTAGTTCTTACATTAGCTGAAGCCCTAAATCTAGCCCTAACCTAACCCAAAAACTATCCCTATTTGGAGCCCTAACATTAAATTTAACCCTAACCCAAAACCTAATTCTAGCCCTAACACTTACTCTAAACCTAACCCTAAACATAACCCTTGCCATTACCCAAATCCTAACCCTAACCCAAGCCTTAATTCTAACCCTAAACCTAGCCCTAACCCAGCTTTAACCCTATCCATTACCCTAATCCTAATCCTAAAACTAATGCTAACCCTAGGATAACCCTAAACCTATTCCTAACCCTAAACCTATACATTACCATAAACCTAACCATATCCATAAACATAATCCTAACACTAATAAGCTTAACCCTAAAACTATCTCTAACCATAACCCTAGACCTGACATTAGCCCTAGCCCTAATGAAGCCCTAACACTAGAACAAACTCTAGCTCGAATCCTAGCCCTAATCTTAGCCTTAATCCTAAACCTAATCCTAATTAATCATAAACCTAAACCTAATTTTAACCCTCGCTCTAGTTCTAAAGCTAGCTATAACATCATACTTAACCATAAACATAACGATAAACCTAGCCATAAACCTACGCTCAGCCTTAATACTAATCCTAGCCTTAATCCTAGCCCTAATTAAGCCATAATTCTAACGCTATATCTCAAGCAAACACTAAGACTAACTCTAACTCTCGCCCTAGCACTATCCCTAGTTCTTAACCTATCCCTTATGATAATTCAAACCCTATACCTAACCCTAGCCCTAACTTTCACTGTAGCCCTAAACCTAGATCTAACCCTAACTCTAAATATAACCCTAAACCTAAGCCTAAACCACACTGTAACACTAGCTCTAACTGTAATGCTAATTTGAAAATTAGCCTTAACTCTAGCCCAAGCCCTCAAGCAAAACTGAGCCATATCCCTGACTTTAAACCTTAACCTAAACCAAACCTAACTAACTAATTAGTTCTAGAGTCCTAACCCTAACTCTAGAACTAATACTAACACTGACTCTGACCTTAACACTAACCCTAGCTCTACACATCACCCTATCCCTAAACGTAATCCTAACACTAGACCTCGCCCTAGATTAACCCTAAAACTAGCCCTAATCTTAATGCCAGTTCTTAAATTAGCCATAGCCCTAAACCTAACACAAAACCTAGCCCTAAATCAAGCTTCACCATAATTTTAACCCTAACCTTAAAACTGGCCCTAACCCTAGCCTTATCCCTAGTCCTCATCATAGCTCTAACCCTATTCCTTACACTTAGTCAAACCCTTACCCTATTGCTACCCTAGTCCTAACCCTAATTCTATGCCTACCCCAAACCTTAACTCCATTCCTAGTACTAACCTTAGCCCTCATTCTAGCTCTAAACTTAACCCAAACCCTAACCCTAACCCTAAAACTTATTCTGACCCTAACACTAAACCTAGGTTTAAATCTGACCATAAATTCTATCCAAAACTTAACACTAGCCCTACCAGTAACCCTAACCCAAAACCTAACACTAACACTAGCAATAGACCTAAACCTAATCCTAAATACAGCCATAACCCTAGACTTAGCCCTAACAATATCCCTTAAGCAAACCAAACACTCACTCTAACCCTAGATCTAACCCTAGTCCTCATTCTGGACCTAACACTGAACCTAATCCTAACCTGAAACTTACCCTAACAAAAACCCTAACTCTAAACATTATCCAAACCAAAAAAAATAACCCTAACATGAGACACACTCTAAATCTAGCCATAACCGTAACTGTAGCTCTTACATTACCCATATACCTAACACATACCCTAACCTCACACAAAACCTAGCCATAATTACAGCCCTAAACCTAACCCTAACCCTAAACCTAACCCTAAACCAAACACTAACCCTTGTTCTAGCCCTAACTCTAGCACAAACCCTAGACTTTACCCTAAACATAACCCTAGACAAAACCCTAAACCTCACTAACTCTAGCCCTAATCCTAACTGTAATCATAGCCCAAAGCCTAGCTCTAACTCTATCCATTACACTAACCCTAACCCTAAAACTAATGGTAACTCTAGCCCTAAACCTAACCCTAATCCTACCCTAGCCCCTGACTATAACCCTAAACCCTCACCTTAGCCCTAAACCTAATTTAATTTCGAACCATTAAACTTAACCTAACCCTAAAACTAACCCAAGGCTAACCATAGCCCTAACCCCATCTATTTTCCTAACCTTAACCCTAGCCCAAACCTAGCTCAAACTCTACCCATTACCCTAACCCTAAACTTAACCCTAATGGTAACACTAGACCTAAAGGTAAATGTACCCTTACCCTAAACCAAAACCTAATCCTAGAACTAACAATGAAACTAACCCTAAATCTAAGTTAGCTAAAATCCTAACCCTAATTCCTAAACCTATACCTAAGGCTAACCTAAACCTAAAAATATCTTTTGCCTGATATCTAAACCTATTACCCTAACGGTTAGGTTTAGGGTTAGGGTGATGTTTAGAGCAAGGGTTATTGTTAGGGTTAGTTTCAGATTCAGGGTTAGGTTTCGGGTTAGTGTTAGAACTCGAATTATGTCTAATTTAGTAGTATTTTTTATGGTTAGGGTTTGGTTTAGGTTAAGGTTTAGGGATATACATTGGTTTTGTTCTAAAACTAGCTAGGCCATTACGACTAGATTATGGATTAGTATCAGTGTTAGAGCTAGTGTTAGGTTGAGGTTTAGGTTTAGGGTGAGGGTTTCATTTACAGTTACTGTTAGATCTAGGATTAGGGTAGGGCTAGGGCTAGGGTCAGGGTGAGGTTAGGTTTATGTAATGAATATGCTTAGAACTAGGGATTCTACTAGGGTGGAATTAGAGTTAGTCATAGTAGTAGTCATAGGGTTAGGTTTAGGGTTAGGGCTAAATTAGGGCTAGAATTAGAGCTAGGGTTAGGGCTAGAGTTAGGACTAAATTGGGGCTAGGTTTAGGACTAGGTTTAATGTTAGAGTTAGGGTTAGGATTAGGGCTAGAGTTAGGGTTATGGTTAGAGCTAAATTAAGGCTTAGGATTAGGTCTAGGGGTAGTGTTGGTGTTAGTGCTACATTAGGGCTAGTATTAAGGCTAGGGTTAGTGTTAGGGTTAGACTAAGGGCTTGGGCTAGAGTTAGGGTTAGCATTGGTGTTAAGGTAAAGTTTAGGAAAATGGGTGGGGTTATACTTAGCTTTAGGTATATGGTGAGCTTTAGAATTAGGATTAGGCCTAGGGATATGTTTCAGTTTAGGATTAAGTCTAGGTTTAGAGTAAGGTTAACTGTTAGAGTTTCTGTTAGGGTATGGCTAAGAGCAGGTCTAGGGTTCATGTTGAAAATAGTTTTTGAGTTAGGTTAGGATTAGGTCTAGTGTAAGAGTCAGGTTTAGGTTAAAGGTCAGCTTTAGGACTAGGGTTATTATTAGGGTCAAGAACAGGGTAAGAGTTAGCATTTGGTTTAGCTAAAGGTTTAGGGTTAAGGCTCGAATTAGCATTAGGGTTAGGTTTAGGATTAGGGTAATGGATAAGGTTTAGTTTAGGTTTCAGTTAAGGTTTAGGGTAATGGATGAGTTAGGTTTAGCAATCGGGTTAGGGTTATCATTAGGGTTAGGGTTATGTTTAGTGTAATGGAGAGGCGTAGACCTAGGGTTATGGCTAGGTTATGGTTTGGATTAATTCTAGGATTAGGGCTAGGTTTAGGGATAAGTTTAGGATGTGATTTAGGGTAAGTTTTAGGTTAAGATAAGGGTTAAGTTTAGGGCTAGGGTTATAGTTAAGTTGGGTAAGGGTTAGTGTTTGAGCTAGGGTAGGGCTAGGGCGAGGGTTAGGTTTAGGTTTAGGTCTAGGTTTACATTTATGGTTATAATTAGGTTTAGTGTTAGGGATGCGGTTTTAATTAGGGTTAGGTTTAGGTATGGATATGTTTAAAGCTAAATTTCAGACTAGGTTTAATGTTAGGATTAGAGCCAGAGTTAGGGATAGGGTTTAGGATAGAGCTAGGGTTATATTTATGTAAAGGTTAGGCTTTCAGCTAGCGTTAGGTCTAAGGCAAAGCTTAGGTTAGGGCTAGGTTTAGGGCTAGGGTTATGCTAAGGGTTATGCTTAGAGCTAAGTTTAGGCCTAGGTTTAGGGCTATGTTTTATGTTATGTTTAGGGCTAGGGTTAGGACTATAGTTAATATAAGAGCTAGGGTTCTGTTTAGGGCTAGATTTAGGGTTAGGGTTATGGCTAGATCTAGTGTGATGTCTAGGTTGTGAGTTAGTGTCATGTTTAAAGCTAGGTTCAGTGTTAGAATTAGGGTCAGTTTTTGGGATAGGGTTAGGCTTAAGGTTAGAGCCAGAATTAGGACTAGGTTCAGGTATACGGGTAGGGTACGTGTTCAGTATAGGTTAAGGGTTATTATTAGTGCTAGTTCTAGGTTTTTGTTTAGGTCTAGGGGTAGAGTTCTAGCTATATTTAGGATTAACTTTGGGTCTAGGTCTAGTGTTAGGTGTATATATATGTACAGGGTAACCAGTAGGGCCAGGGTTATGGCTTGGTCTAGTGTTATGGTTAGGTTTAGGGTTAGGGTGTTGTTTAGAGCAAGGGTTATTGTTAGGGTTAGTGTCAGATTCAGGGTTAGTTTTCGGGTTAGGGTTAGAATTTGATTTATGGCTAAAGTCAGTAGTAGTTGTATGGTTAGGGTTTGGTTTAAGGTAGGTTTAGGGATATACATTGGTTTTGTTTTAGGGCTAGGGCTACGGTTATGGCTAGATTGTGGATTAGCATCAGGGTTAGGGTAGTGTTAGGTTGAGGTTTAAGCTTAGGGTGAGGGTTACATTTAGAGTTAGTGTTAGATCTAGGGTTAGGGTAGGGCTAGGGCTAGGGTTAGGGTGAGGGTTAGTGTTATGGTAATGAATATGGTTAGAACTAGGGATTGAGCTAGGGTGAAAATTAGAGTTAGTCATAGTAGTAGTCTTAGGGTTAGGTTTAGGTTTAGGGCTAAATTAGTGCTAGGATTAGAGCTAGGGTTAGTGTTGGGTTAGGGCTACATTGGGGCTAGTTTTAAGACTATGGTTAGTGTTAGAGTTAGGGCTAGGATTACGGCTAGAGTTAGGGTTAGGGTTAGAGCTAGGGTTAGTGTTGGTGTCAGGCTACATTATTGCTAGTATTAAGGCAAGGGTTAGTGTTAGGGTTAGACTAAGGGGTTGGGCTAGAATTAGGATTAGCATTGGTGTTAAGGTAAAGTTTAGGGAAATGGGTGGGTATAGTGTGACCTTTAGAATTAGGATTAGGCCTAGGGTTATGTTTCAGTTTAGGATTAAGTCTACGTTTAGGTCTAGGTTAAGGTCTAGGGTTTCTGTTAGGGTTATGGCCAGGACCAGGTCTAGGGCTAATATCAGGTCTAGAGTTAATGTTAAAAATAGTTTTAGGGTTAGGTTAGGATTAGGTCTAGTGTAGGAGTTAGGTTTAGGTTAAAGGTCATATTTAGGACTAGTTTTATTATAAGGGTCAGGAACAGGGTCAGAGTTAGCATTTGGTTTAGCTAAAGGTTTAGGGTTAATGCTCGAATTAGCATTTGGGTAGGTTTAGGATTAGAGTAATGGATCAGGTTTAGTTTAAGTTGCAGATAAGGTTTAGTGTAATGGATGAGTTAGGTTTAGCAATTGGGTTATGGTTACCATTATGGTTAAAGTTATGTTTAGTGTACTGGAGAGGTGTAGAGCTAGGATTGGGGCTAGGTTATGGTTTGGATTAACTCTAGGATTACGGCTAGGTTGAGGGATATGGTTAGGGTGTGATTTAGGGTAAGTTTTAAGGTTAGGGTAAGTGTTAAGTTTAGGGCTAGGGTTATAGCTAAGTTAGGGTAAGGGTTAGTGTTTGAGCTAGGGTTAGGGCTAGGGTGAGGGTTAGGTTTAGGTTTAGGTCAAGGTTTACATTTATGGTTAGAATTAGGTTTAGTGTTAGGGATGGTGTTTTAATTAGGGTTAGGGTTAGCGTAATGGATATGTTTAGAGCTAAAGTTCAGACTAGGTTTAATGTTAGGATTTGGGCTAGGGTTAGGGATAGGGTTTAGGATAGAGCTAGGGTTATGTTTAGTGTAAAGGTTAGGCTTTGAGCTAGGGTTAGTTCTAAGGGAGGCTTTCATTAGGGCTAGGTTTAGGGCTAGGGTTATGTTTAGAGCTATATTTAGGCCTAGATTTTGGGCTAGGTTTTATGTTATGATTAGGGCTAGGGTTAGGACTATAGTTAATGTAAGAGCTAGGGTTATGTTTAGGGCTAGTATTAGGGTTAGGGTTATGGCTAGTTCTAGTGTTAGGTCTAGTTTGTGATTTAGTGTCATGTTTAAAGCTAGGTTCAGTGTTAGAATTAGGGTCAGTTTTGGGGATAGGTTTAGGGTTAGAGCCAAAATTAGGACTAGGTTTAGGTCCAGGGGTAGGGTAATTGTTCGGTTTATGTTAAGGGTTATTGTTAGTGCTCATGCTAGTTTTTTGTTTAGACCTAGGTCTAGAGTTATAGCTATATTTAGGATTAACTTTGGGTCTAAGTCTAGTGTTAGGCTTGCGTATATGTATAGGGTTACCAGTAGGGATAGTGTTAGGGTTTGGTTTAGGATTAGGGTCAGGTTTAGACCTAGGGTTACTGTTAGGGTCAGATGAGTGTGAGGAATAGTTTTAGAGGAAGAATGAGGGCTAGGGTTAAGACTAGTATTATGGTTACAGTTTAAGTTAGGCTAAGGATTAGAATTAAGATTAGGTTTAGCATTTGGGTTAGGGTTTGGCTTAGTGTAAGGAGTAGGGTTAGAGTTAGGGTTACGGCTTGTGTTAGGGTTAGGGTTAGGCCTAGTATTATGGTCAAAGCTAAGGTTAGGGCTCGGATTAGGTGTAGAATTTGTGTTAGTGTTAGGGCTATGGTTAGGACAATGACTAATGTATGAACTAGGGTTATGATTAAGGCTAGTTTTAGGGATAGGTTAAGGCTAGATATAATGTTAAGGTTAGTTTTAGGTTAGGGTGTGGTTTAGAGCTAGGATTAGTGTTAGGGTCAGTGTCAGGGTCAGGGTTAGTTTTAGAGTTAGTTTTAGGGTTACTTGTAGGGTTAGGGTTTGATTTAGGTTAAGGGTTAAGATTAGGGCTATGGCTTGGTTTTGGTCTATGGCTAGGGCTAGGGCTAGGGCACATTTAAGATTAGCGTTATGGTTAGGGGTTGTGTTAAGGTTTGGTTTAGGCTTATTTTAGAGTTAAATTTAGAGTTAGGTTTAGATTTAGACTTAGGCTTAGATCTAGGATTAGGATTAAGTCTAAGGATAGAACTAGGGCTAGGGCTAGGGTAAGAGTTAGTGTTAGTTTCATGGCTAGGTTTAGGGATAGGTTAGGATTAAATAAAGGCAAGGATTAGCACTAGGCTTTGTATTAGGCCTAAGTTTAGGGTGAGGGTTAGGGTTAGGTTTAGGGTTATGGTTAGTTTTGGGGTACAGGATGAGGTTATATGTAGGTTTAGGGGTAGAATGAGGAATAGAACTAGGGTTAGGGCTCGGGTTATGGTTCAGGCTAGGAATAAGCCTAGTGTTAGTGCTAGGATTATGGCTAGAGCTAATTTCAGGTCTAGTGTTATGGTTAAAAATAGTTTTTAGGTTTAGGTTTATGCTTATGTCTAGTGTAATGGTTAGGTTTAGGGTTAGCTTCAGGTTTAGAGCTAAGGGTACTCTTAGGGTCAGAGTCATGATTAGTGTTTTGGATAGGTTAAGGTTTAATGTTAGGGCTCGAATTAGCATTAGAGTTAGGATTAGGGTAAAGATAGTGTTAGGTTTAGGTTTCAGGTTAGGTTTAGGGTAATGGATAGGGTTAGGATTAGTGATACGGTTAGTTTTAGGACCAGGTTTAGCATTAGGGATAGGGTTATGGTTAGGGTAATGGATAGGGTTAGAGATAGGGGTACAGCCAGGTTTATTGTTATGATTATTGATAGGATTAGGCTTAGGATTAGGGTTAGGGTTAAATCTAGGGTTACATCTAGGGTTATAGTTACGATTAGTGATAGGGTTATGGTTAGGAGTAAATCTAGGGATAGTGCTCGGAATAAGGCTAGGTTTTGGGTTAAGTTAAGGCTAGGTTTATGGTAAGGGCTAATGTAAATACCTGGGTTGTGATTAGGGCTAATTTTAGGGTCAGGGTTAGGTGTAGGTCTATTGTTATATTTATGTATAGGGTAAGGGTGATGTTTAGAGCTAGGGTTAGTGTTAAATTCAGAGTCAGGGTCAGCATTAGTTTTAGGGTTTGGCTTAGAACTCGAATTATGGATAGAGTTTTGGCTAAGTGTGGGGTTAGGGCTTAGTTTTTATGAAGGGTTAGGGTTAGGTCTATGGCTTGGTTTTGTTTTACAGCTAGGGTTAGAGCTAGTTTTAGGATTAGCCTTAGGGTTAGGGCTAGTGTTAGGCTTAGGTTTAGGCTAAGGTTTATTGTTAGATTTAGAGTTAGGGTTAGATCTAGGGTTGTTGCTAGGGCTATGAATACGGCTCGTGTTAAACCTATGGTTTGGGCTAGGATTAGGGTTCCTGTAAAGCATAGGGTTAGAACTAGTGGTAGGTCTATGCTGATAGTTAGAGTTAGTCTTTGGGCTAGGGTTAGGGTTAAGGTTAGGGACAGGGCAAAATTAGATCTAAGATTAGGGCTAGGGGTAGTGTTAGAGTTAGGCCTAGTGTTATGGTTAGGATTATAATGAAGGGTATGTTTAGGGCTAGGATAAGGGCTAGGGTTTTTGCTAGGCTTAGGGCTAGTATCATGACTAGGGCTAATATCAGGCCTAGGTTTATGCTTAGGGATAGTTTTGGGGTTAGTTTTATGGCTAGGTCTAGTGTAAGGGTTAGGTATAGGATAAGAGTGAGGTTTAGAGCTAGGGGAATTATTAGGGTCAGTGTCAGTGTTAGGGTTAGGTTTAGGTTTGAGTTTAGGTTTAGAGCTCCAATTATTATTAGAGTTAGAGTTAGGGTAATGATTGTATTAGATCTAGGGTTCAGGGTAGTTTTAGGGTAATTGATAAGTTTGAGGATAGTGATACGTTTAGGTTTAGGCCTAGGGTTAACATTAGGGTAAGGATTTTGTTTAGGTAACTGATACAGTTAGACTGAAGTTTAGGGCAAGGGTTATGGTTAGAATTAGGTCTTGATTTAGGGTTAGGGTGAGGGTTAGAACTAGTATTAGGTTAAGGTTATGTTTACTGTAAGGGTTAGGTCTGAGTTATGGTTAGGGCTAGGCTCAGTGTTCGGTTCAGGATTAGGTCTAGGGATAGGATTACAGTAGGATTTGGTTTAGGGTTATGTTTAGGATTAGACATAAGATTAATTGTAAGGTCAGTAGAAGGGTCAGGGTTAGTGTTAGGGTTTTGGGTAGGGTGAGATCTAGAATGAGGGCAAGGGTAAGGGCTATTAATAAGGTTAGTGTTTTGGTTAGCCTAAGGATTAGGGATAGGTCTAGGGTTACCCTTAGGTTTAAGGTTTTGCTTAAGTAAGGTATTGGTTTAGAGCTAGGTTATGGTTAGAGTTAGGGTTAAAGCTAGGTTTAGGACTCGGATTAGGCCTAGGTTTTGTGTTAGGGTTAGGGCTAGGGTTAGGGCAATGGCTAATGTAAGAAGTAGGGTTACCATTAGAGTTAGTTTTAGTGTTAGGGTATGGGTTAGGTTTAGTGTTAGGGTTAGGTTTAAGCTTAGGGTGATATTTTTTATCTACAGTTCGTGTTAGAATAGATGTCAGGGTCAGGCTTAGTTTTAGGGTTAGAGTTAGAACTCGAAGTAGGGCTAGGGTTACTGTTAGGGTTCAGTTTAAGGTGAGGTCAGTGTGTAGAGCTAGGTTGAGTGTTAGGACATGAGTCAGCATCAGGGTTGGTTTTAAGGTTTGTATTAGGACTCGAACTAGGGCTAGGGTTAGGTCTAGTAGTAGTGTTAGGGTTTGGTTTAAGTTAAGGTTTAGAGTTATGGCTAACTCTCACTTTTATTTTAGTCCTATGGTTAGGGATAGGGCTAGAGTTAGTGTTAGGCTTAGGCTTAGAGTTAGGGTTAAATCTGGAATTAGGGTTAGACCTAGGTTGAGGGCTAGAACTAAGGATAGGGCAAGCGTTATGGCTAGGTTTAGGGATATGGTAAGGGATAGGGTTAGAACTAGGGATAGGGCTAGGGTGAGAGTTAGTCTTAGGGCTAGGGTTAAGGTTAGGGTTAGAGATAGGGCAAAATTAGGGCTAGGTTTAGTGTTTAATTTAAGCCTAGAGTTAGGTTTAGGGTTAGATTTTAGAGTTAGCATTTAGAGTTTAGGTTTAGCATTCAGGTAAAGTTTGTGGTAATGGATGGCTTTATAGCTAGGTTTAGAGGTACGGTGAGGGTTATAATTAGGTTTAGGGATGTGGTTATGGTTAGAGTTATGATTAAGCCTAGGTTTAGGGCTAGGATGAGGGCTAGGGATTTTTTTTTTTTTTTTTTTTTTTTTTGGATTAGGGCTAGGATTAGTGCTAGGGCTAATTTCAGGTCCAGAATTATGGTTAAAGATATTTTTAGGATAACGATTATTGGTACATCTAGTGTAACGGTTACGTTTAGGGTTAGCATCAGGTTTACAGCTAGGTGTATTATTAGGGTTGAGTTCTGGGTTAGGGTTTGGGATAGGTTAATGTTTAAATTTAGGTCTTGAATTAACATTAGGGTTAGGGTTATGGTTATGGTAATGGATAGAATTATAAATCAGTTTAGGGCTAGGGTTATGGTTATGATTAGGGATAGGTTTTGGGTTAAGTTAGTGCTAGGGTTAGGTTTATGGCTAATGTAAGCGCCAGGGTTATGCTTATGGCTAATTTTAGTGTTTTAGGTCTAGGTTTCCTGTTAGGTTTAGGTTTAAATTTAGGGTGATGTTTAGACCTCGTGTTAGTGTTATGGTCAGAGTAAGGGTCAGGGTTAGTTTTAGGGTTTGTCTTAAAACTCGAATTAGGCCTGGGGTTAGGGGTAGGTGTAGGGTTAGGCGTTGGTTTAGGTTAAGGGTTATGGTTAGATCTTTGGCTCGGTTTGGTTTTAAGGCTAGGATTAGGTTTAGTGAAATTTTTAGGATTAGTGTTAGGGATAGGGCTAGTCTTAGATTTAGGCTTAGGCTTGGTTTAGGGTTAAATTTATTTTTATCTACATTTTGTGCTAGGGCTAAGGATAGGGCAAGGGTTGGGACTAGAATTTGGGATAGTGTTAGGTTTATGGGAATGGATAGGATTAGAATGAGTGATAGGGCCAGTGTGAGAGTTAGAGTTATTCTTAGGGTTACGGTTAGAGTTAGGTTTAGGCATAACGCTAAATTATGGCTAGGGTTAGAGTTAGGGATAGGGTTAGATCTAGCTTTAGAATTAGCATCAGGATTTGGACAAATTTTTAGGCTTACGCATCGAGATAGGGTTAGATTTAAAGTTAGGTTTTGATCTAGTGTTAAAGCTAGGACTAAGGATAGGGCAATTGTGATGAAAAGGGTGAGGGTTAGAGTTAGGCTTACGATTAGGGCAAGGGATGTGGTTTTGGCTAGGTTTAGGGCTAGGGCAAGGGTTAGTATTAGGGTTAGGGCTAGAGTTAGGGTTAGGGTTATGATTAAGTCTTGGTTTATGGCTAGGATGAGATTAGGTTTTGTGTTAGGGTTAGAGATAGTATTATGGCTAGGGCTAATGTCAGGTTTTGGCTTATAGTTAGGGCTAGATTTAGTGTTAGGTATATGGCTCCGTCCAGTGTAAAGATTAGGTTTAGTGTAAGATTCAGGTTTATATCTTGGGTTATATTTAGGGTCAGTGTCAGGATTAGGGTTTGGGTTAGGTTAGGGTTTCGGTTTAGGGTAATGACAGCATTAGTTTTAGTGTTTAGTTTTGGTTTAGTGTAATGGATAGGGTTAGGTTTAGGCCTAGGGTTAGCTTAAGAGTTAGGGTTATTGTTAGGGTAATGGATAGGTTTAGACCTAAGTTAGCGCTTGGGTTATGTATAGTGATTAGGGCTAGTTTGGGGTTAAGCTTAGGTTTAAGTTTACGGTTAAAGCTACATTTACTACTCGGTTTAAAGCTAGGTTTTGTGTTAGGTTAGGGCTAGGGTTAAGGCTATGGCTAATGTACAAAGTAGGGTTATGATTAGCACTAATTATAGGGTTAGGGTTAGGGCTACGTCTAGTGTTAGGTTGAGTTTTAGGGTGAGGATGATGTTTAGAGCCAGGGTTAGGGTTAGAGTAAGAGTCAGAGTCTTACTGCCTAAGGTTAGTGCTAGGGTTAGCTTTCGGGTTAGGGTTAAGGCTAGAATTAGGATATGGTTAGGGCTAGGTGTAGGGTTAGGGTTTGGTTTAGGATAAGGGTTTGGGACACGGATATGGCTCAGTTTTGTTTTAGGGCTAGGGCTAGTGTTAGGGCTAATTTTAGGATTAGCATTAGCATTAGGGCTAGTGTTAGTTTTAGGTTTAGGCTTAGGTTTAGGGTTAGATTTAGAGTTAGGGTTATAACTAGGGTTATGGTCAGGGCCATGAATAGGGCTAGGGTTATACCAAGGGTTACGGCTAGGATTAGGGTTCTAGTTAGAGATAGGGTTGGAATTAGGGTTAGGGTGAAAGAGTTAGATTTAGTCTTTGGGCTAGAATTAGGGTTAATCTTAGGGATTGGGCTAAATTAGGGCTAATATTAGGGCTAGGGTTTGTGTTAGGTTTAGGCCTAGGGTTTGGGTTAGAGGTAATATTAAGGCTATGTTTAGGACTAGGATAAGGACTTGGGTTTGTGTTAGGGTTAGGGCTAGGATTATGGCTAGGGTTAATATCAAGTCTAGGGTTAAGTTTAGGAGTAGTTTTAGGGTTAGTTTTATGGCTAGGTCTAGTGTAAGTGTTAGGTAGAGTAAGAGTCAGGTTTATAGCGAGGGGAATTATTAAGGTCACGGTTAGTATTAGAGATTGGTTTACGTTTGAGGTTAGGGTTAGGGCTCGAATTAGCATTCGGGTTAGGGTTAGTGTAACAATTGGATTGGGTTTAGGGTTCAGGGTAGGTTAGGCTAATTGATAGGTTTGGGGAAAGCAATAGGGTTAGGGTTAAGCCTAGGGTTAGAATTATGGTAAGGGTTATGTTTAGGGTGATGGATACAGTTAGGGCTAGGGTTATTGTTAAAATTAGGTGTTGTGTTAGGGTTAAGGTGAGGGTTAGAACTAGGATTAGGTTTAGGGTTTTGTTTAGCATAAGGGTTAGGTTCTGAGCTATGGTTAGGGCTAGGCTGAGAGTTAGGTTTACAATTAGGTCTAGGGATAGGATTATGGTACATTTTGTGTTAGGGTTAGACCTAGGTTTAGTATTAGGTTCAGAATAAGGATCAGGGTTAGGGTTAGGGTTTTGGATGGTGTTAGAGCTAAAACAAAGGCTAGGGTTATGACTATTAATAGGGTTAGGGTTTTGGTTAGTCTAAAGACAAGAGATAGGTCTAGGGTTACTCTTCTGTTTAGGATTTTGCTTAGTTTAGTGATTGATTTAGATCTAGGGTTAGGGCTAGTGCAAGAGTTAGAGTTAGTCTTAGGGCTAGGGTTAGGATAGGGTGGTAGATAGAGCTAAATTAGGGCTAGGATTAGGGCTAGGTTTTGTGTTTAGCTTAAGCCTATTGTTAGGGTTAGGGTTAGTTTTAAATTTAGGATAATAGATAACATTATACATATTTTTTGAAGTAGGGTGAGGGGTAGAATTAGGGTTGCGTGTAGGGCTAGAGATAGGGTTATGATTCGGACTAGGTTTAGGACAAGAAAGAGGGCTAGGTGTGTTTATAGGGTTACGTCTAGGATTAGGGCTCAGGCTAATTTCAGGTCCAGAATTATGGTTAAAGATAGTTTTAGGTTTAGGTTTATGGCTACGTCTAGGCTAAGGGTTAGGTGTTGGTTTATGGTCAAGTTTAGAGCTAGGGGTATTATTAGGGTCAAGGTCTGACTTAGGGTTTGAGATAGGTTAAGGTTTCAATTTGGGGCTTGAATTAGTTTTAGGATTAGCATTAGGGTAATGATAGGGTTAGGTTTAGGGTTCAGGTTAGGTTTAGGGTAATGGAAGGGTTAGGATTCCGGATAGGGTTAGATTTATGCTTAGAGTTATCATTAAGGTTTGGGTTATGGTTAGGTTAATGGATAGAGTTAGAGATTAGTTTAAGGCTAAAGTTATTGTTATAATTAGGGCTAGTGTTAGGGTTAGGTTAGGTTTAAAACTAGGGTTTGGGTTCTGATTAGGGCTAGGTTTGGGGTTATCTTAGGGCTATGGTTAGGTTTACAGCTAATGTAAGTACTAGGTTTAAGTTTAGGGCTAGTTTTAGGGTTTCAGTGCTAGGTTTAGTGTTAGGGGTAGGTTTACTGATATGGTGATGTTTAGAGCTAGAAGTGTTAGGGTCAGTGTCAAGTTCAGGGTTAGTTTTAGGGTTCGGCTTCCAACTCAAATAAGTCTAGGTTTAGGTCTAGGTGTAAGGTTAGGGTTTGGTTTAAGTTAATGTTTAGGGTTAGAACTATGGCTCAGTTTTTTTTTTTTTTTTTTTTTTAGGGCTAGGGCTAGCGTTAAGGCTCATTTTAGGATTATTGTTATGGTTTGGGCTAGTGTTAGGTTTAGGCTTATGCTTCGTGTTAAGGCTAGTTTTAGAGTTACGTTTTGCCTAAGGTTAGTGCTAGGGATAAGTATTGGGAAAGGGTTAGCACTTGGGTTAGGGCTAGGGTTAGGTATATGGTAAGGGATAGGGTTAGAATGAGTGATATGGTTAGTATGAGAAAGTTAGTCTTAGTGCTAAGGTTAGGGTTAGGTTTATGGATAGGGCTAAATAACGTTTAGGGTTATGTTAGGGCTAGGGTTAGGGCTAGTTTTAGGATTAGGCTTAGGCATCGAGTTAGGGTTTCATTTAGAGTTAGATTTTGATCTAGAATTAGTGCTAAGGCTAAGGATAAGGCAAGGGTTGCCACTAGGGATAGAGTTAGAGTTAGGGTTTAATTTAGGGTAAGGGATGTGATTATAACTAGGCTTAGGGCAAGGGCGAGTGTTAGTATTAGGGTTAATACTTGGGTTAGAGTTAGGGTTATGATTAAGGCTATGTTTATGGCTGCGATGAGGACTAGGATTTGTTTTAGGGTGAGGGATAGCATTGGGGCTATGGCTAATGTCAGGTCTTGGGTTACAGTTAGGGATAGATTTAGTGTTAGGTTTATGGTTTGGTCCAGTGTAAGGGTTAGGGTTTGGTTAGGGTCAGGCTTAGATCTAGGGTTATTTTTAGAATCAGGGTCAGGATTATGGTTTGGGTTAAGTTAGTGTTTAGGTGCAGGGCTCAAATTAGTGTTAGATTTAGGGTTAGGGTAATGACAGGGTTAGGTTTAGGGTTTAGGTTTGGTTTAGTGTAATGTATAGGGTTATGTTTAGGCCTAAGGTTATCAGAAGGGTTAGGGTTATTGTTAGGGTAATGGATAGGGTTAGCCCTAAGGTTAGGGCTATGGTTATGTATAAGATTAGGGCTAGTGTTTGGGTTAGGGTTAGGTTAAATTTAGGGTTAAAGTTAGATTTAGGCTAAGATTAAATCTAAGTTTTGATTTAGTTTAGGACTAGCGTCAAGGCTACCACTAATGTATGAAGTAGTTTTATGATTACAGCTAGTTATAGATTTAGAGTTAGGTCTAGGTCTAGTGTTAAGGTTAGGTTTATGGTAATGATGATGTTTAGAGCCAGGGTTAGTGTCAGGGTCAGAGTCAGGGTCAGGGTTAGTTTTTTGGGTTAGGTTTAGACTATAATTCGGGATAAGTTAGGGCTAGGTGTAGGGTTAGGATTTTTTTTTTTTTTTTAGGTTAAGGGTTAAGGTTAGGGCTATGACTTGGTTTTATTTTAGGGCTAGGGGTAGTGTTAGGGCTAGTTTTATGATTAGTCTGAGGGTTAGGGCTAGTGTAATTGTGAGATTTAGGCTTAGGCTAAGGATTAGGGATAAGAGTATAGTTATGGATAGGTTTAGACTTATGGTTAGGGTTAAATTTAGAGCTAGGTTTAGATCTAGGTTTTGTGAGAGAGCTAAGTATAGGTCTAGGGTAGGGCTACGTTTAGGGATATGTATATGGTGGTGGTAAGGGATAATGTTACAAGTAGGTATAGGGATAGTTTGAGAGTTAGAGTTAGTCTTAGGGCTATGGTTATGTTTAGGGATAGGGCTAGATTAGGGCTTGGATTAGGGCTAGGGTTAGTGTTAGGGTTAGGCCTCAGGTTAGGGGTAGGTTTAGTATTAGGTTTAGGGTTAGGTTAGGTTTAGGGTAAGGGATGGCAATATAGCTAGTTTTAGGACTAGGGTGAAAATTAGGGTTAAGGTTAGGGTTAACGTTAGGATTAGGGTTATAATTATGGTGAGGTTCCATGCTAGGATGTGGGCTTAGTTTTGTATTAGGGTTAGGGCTAGATTAGAGCTAGGGCTAATGTCAGGTCTAGGATATGGTTAGGGATAGTTTAAGGGTTAGGTTTATATCTAGGTCTATTGTAAAGTTTATGTTTCTTGTTAGGGTCAGGTTTAGAGCTATGGGTGTTATTAGAGTCAGGGTCAAGTTTAGGGTTGGGGTTAGGTTAAGGTTTAGGTTTAGGGGTCAAATTAGTCTTATATTTAGGGATTGGGTAATGACACAGTTAGATTTAGGGTTCAGATTAGGTTTAGGTTAATCAATAGGATTAAGGCTAGTTCTAGGTTTAGGTTTCCGCCTAGGGTTAGCATAAGTATTATAGTTATCTTAGGGTAATGAATAGGGTTAAAGCTAGTGTTAGGTCTAGGGTTATGGTTAGGATTAGGTCTATGGTTAGGCTTAGGTTTATAGTTAGGGGTAGGGTGATTGTTAAGTTTATCTTTAGGTTTAATGCTAAGGTAGGGCTTGGATTAGGGCTAGGTTTTGTGATAGTTTAGAGCTATGGATAATGTAAGAACTAGTGTAATAATTAAGACTAGTTTTATGGTTAATGTTAGGGCTAGATGTAGTTTCAGTGTTAGTTTTAGGGTTAGGGTGAAGTTTAGAGCTAGGTTTAGTGTTAGTGTCAGGGACAGTGTTCAGGTAGGGTAATGGTTATGGTTAAATCAGAATTAGGACTAGGGTGAGGTCTAGAGGTAGGGTTAGAGTTTGGGTTAGGTTAAGGGTTATTGTTAAGGCTAGGTCTAGTTTGTCTTTAGGTCTGGATCTATAGTTATGGCTAGATTTAGGATTAGGTTTAGGTCTAGGTCTAGTGTTAGGGTTCGGTTTAGGTGTAAGGATACCAGTAGGGATAGTGTTAGGGTTCGGTTTAGGGTTAGGTTTATATTTAGAGCTAAGATTAGTGTAAGGGTCAGAATAATGGCCAGAGATAGGGTTAGGGTTTGGGTTATGGTTATATCTAGAATGAAGTCTAGGGTTAGGACTAGTTATAGAGTTAGGTTTTGGTTAGGCTAAGGATTAGTGCTAAGAATATGGTTAGCATTAGGTGAGGGTTTGGCTTAGGGTAAGAGACAGGGTTAGAGCTAAGGTTAGGACTAGGGTTAGAGTTAGGTTTATGGTTAAAGCTCGTGTTAGGGCTTGCATTAGGGCTAATTTTGTATTAGGTTTAGGGATAGTGTTATGGTAATGGCTATTGTAAGAAATAGGGTTACGATTAAGGTTAGTTTTAGGGTTAAGTTTAGGGCTAGGCCTAGTGTTAGGGTTAGGTTTAAGGTGAGGTTGATATTTAGAGCTAGGTGTAGTGTTTGGATATGAGTCAGGGCCATGGTTAGTTTTAGGGTTAGGGTTAGGTTTCAAATTAGGACTAGTGTTAGGGCTGGTGTAGAGTTAGGGTTTGGCCTAGGGTAAGGGTTAGTGTTAGGGGTATGGCTCAGTTTTGTTTTAGGGCTAGGGCTAGGGTTAGGGCTAATTTTAGGAATAGCATTAGGGTTAGAGCTAATTTCAGGGTTAGGCTCAGGCCTCAGGTTACGGTTAGTTTTAGAGATAGGTTTGTGCTAGGGCTAAGGATTATGACTAGGGTTAGGGCTTGGGTTAGGTTTATGTTAAGGGATAGGGTTAGTTTTAGAGATAGGTTTTGATCTAGAATTAGTGCTAGGGCAAGTGTTATGACTAGGGTTAGGGCTTGGGGATAAGGTATAGGGATAGAATAGGGATAGGTCTTGTGTGATAATTATAGTTAATCTTAATTCTAGGGTAAGATTTAGGGTTAGGAATAGAGTTATATTAGGGCTAGGATTAGGGCTAGGTTTAATATTAGGTTTAGGGCTAGAGTTAGGGTTATGATTAGGGATAGGGCTAGGGTTAGGGTTAGTGTAAGGGTTAGCATTTTTGCTATGGTTTGGGCTAGTAGGATTGTTATGTTTAGTGTTAGTTCTAGGTTAGGGTTATGGTTATGATTATGTTTCGGCTTGGGGTTAGGGCTAGGGTTTTCATTAGGGTTAGGGCTAGTTTTAGAGTAATGTATTGGATTAGATGTAAGATTAGGTTTAGGTTTAAGTTAAGTTTATGGATAAATTTAGGTTCAGGGATAGGTTTAGTTTTTATTGTTGGTATGGTTTAGGGTTAAGTTTATGGCAAGGGTTAGGTTTAGGGTTAAGACGAGGGTTAGGTTTAAAATTAGGGTTATGGATAGGGTTAGGTTTAGGGCTTGGGTTATTATTAGGTGTAGGGTTAGGGTTACGGTAATGTTAGGTTTAGAGCAAGGGTTAGTACTGGGGTTAAGTTCAGGATTAGGGCTAGTGTTAGGTTTATGTTTATGAATAGGCCTAGGGTTTTGTTTAGGCCATGGGTTAGGCTTTGAGCTAGGGTTATGTCTAAGGCGAGGGTTAGGGTTAGGGCTACATTTAGAATTATGGTTAGTTTTAGGTTAGGATTAGGCCTCAGAAGAATGCTAGGTTTTGTTATAGGTTTAGGCCCAGGTTAAGGCTATGTGTAATGTAAAATCTAGGGTTCTGATTAGAGCTAGTTTTAGGGTTATGGTTATGGCTATGTCTAGTGTTAGCTTTAGGTTTTGGGTTAGGTTCAGGATTAGAGCTAGGTTTAGTGTTAGTGTTAGGGTCAGTGTTCAGGTTAGAGCTAGATTTAGGGTGAAAGCCAGAATTAGGACTATGTTTAGGTGTAGGAATAGGGGGTAGTGTTTGCTTTAGGTTAAGGATTATGTTATGGCTATGGCTCAGGTTTTTTTAGGTCTAGGTCTAGAAATATGGCTATATTTAGGATTAGGCTTAGGTCTAGGGCTAGTGTTAGGCTTAGGTTTAGGTATAAGTTTACTGGTAGAGCTAGTTTTAGGGTCTAGTTTAAGGTTAGAATCAGATTTAGACTGAGAGTTTGTGTTAGGGTAATGATTTGAGTTAGGTTTAGAGCTAGAACGAGGGCTAGGTTTAGGATTAGTAATAGGGTTAGGGTTTGGATTAGGCTATTGATTTCAAGTTTCATTTCCATTTACACATATAGGTCAAAATGAAGGAAACCGTAAAATGCAAACTGTTCCGGACAGCAAACCATTGAAGGGATAAGGTCCAATCCTGGCAAAATAGTAAGGCTAGGTTAAAAACAAATTATGCCAAGTATCAAATGAATTTGAACATACTCACTATAACACTATATCTAACCCAACCCTAACCTAATTCTAACCTGTTTAGAGTACCTATGAACATAGAAGTCCCAAATTAGGAGAGCCTAAAGGAAAAACTTAACAGATGAATCTTGTGCAGTATCAAAGAAATTTGATGAAAATTGGGGGAAGTATTTTAGTACATTCATATTTTCCTGTTTTTTTTTCTTAAAGTGCTCAAGAATAAACTGTTTTTCATGCTTCAGCTTAAGGTACTTTCACAAAGAAAAACCAAAGAGTGCCCACAGAGGGCTGATTGAGTGTGTGAAGTTTCATGCAGCTAGCAACAACACTGTTTGATTTCCAGCTCCACTGCATTCACACCTATAGGCCCTAATTAAGTGAAACCTAAAAATTCAAACTGTTCCTGACACTGAACCATTGAACCTTGAAGGCCCAAACTTGGGGAGCCTACTAAGGCTAGGTGAAAGATGAATCCTGTACAATATAAAATTCAACCAAAAATTTTGAAGCTCTTCATTACGTGGGTATTCTGCTTGCTCTAAATGCACCCAGAGATAACGCTGTTACTTTCTACTTCATCTTAGGGCTACTTCCATGGCAAACACCAAATTATGCTCACTGAAAATTGATGGAGTGTGTGAAGATTCAAGCAGCTAGCCCAAACCCTGTTTGATTCCCAGCTTTATTTCATTCACGCCTACATGGAAAAAAGAAGAGAAACATGAAAATTGAAACTGTTCCTTAAAGCAAACCCTTTATGTAGGAGGCCCAAACATTTGGAGTATAGTCAAAATAAAAAAAAATAAAAGATGAATCCTGCACAGTATCTTAGAAATTTGAAAACAGAAGTAACTCTTATCTTAACACTAGGTTTAATCCTTATCCTAACACTAACCCTAACACTAACTTTAACCTGTTTAGAGTCCCTTTGATCCTAGAAGTCCCACACTTGGGGAGCCAAGTTGGGTAAGTGAACAGATGTATCATTCACAATATCAAAGAAGTCTGACCAAATAATTTTGGATGTAGTTCAGTTCATGCATATTTCCCTGTTTTCTCCTAAAGTCCTCTCACCTAAAGTTGCTTTGAATGCTTCAGCTTAGGGCTAAATTTACAAGGGATAATCCAGAGAATGCCCAAAGAAAACTGATTGAGTGTGTGAGGTTTGAAGTAGCTAGCACCAAACCTGTTGGATTTCCAGCTCCATTTACATTTACACGCATAGGTCAAAATGAAATGAAAACATAAAATACAAACTGTTCAGGAGAGCAAACCCTTGACATAAGAGGTCCAAACCTAAAAAAATATAGTAAGGCTAGGTCAAAGTTTAATCCTGCCCAGTATCAAAGAAATTTGAACTAAGCTAAATCTAACAAAATATTAGCTGTAAATCTAGCCCTCAACTAATAAGAAATCTAACCTAACCTGTTTAGAAAACCATTGATTACAGTATACCCCAAATTGAAGAGCCTGGTGAGGCAAGCTAAGAGATGAATCCTATGCAGTATCAAAGAAATCTGACCAAATAATTGGGGGAGGTAATTCAGTACGTGCATATTTCCCTGTTTTCTCCTAATGTGCTCTAGGATAAATTATTTTTTTCATGCTTCAGTTTAAGGTACTTGCACAAGTAACAACCAGAGAGTGCCCACCGAGAGCTGATTGAGTGTGTGAAGTTTCAAGCAGCTAGTACTGACTCTGTTTGATTTCCAGCTCCATTTTCATTCACGTATATAGGCCATAATAATGTGAAATCTAAAAATTCAAACTGTTCCTGACAGTGAACTGGCAAACCTTGAAAACTCAAACTTGGCCATCCTACTAAGACTAGGAAACAAATGAATCCTGTACAATATCAAATAATCCATGCAAAAAATTAAAGCTTGGTCCATAAAGCTGTTTCTTTATAATTCAGCTTTGGGCTACTTCCACAAGAAAAAAAAAAAGAGAGAATGTCCCCTGAGAACTGGTTAAGTGTGTGAAGTTTCAAGCAGCTAGAACAAAACCTGTGTAAGTCCAGCTCCATTTCCATTCACCCCTATAGGCAAATGAGGTGAAAGATGAAAATTAAAACTACTCTTGAGATCAAACCCTTTTACTAGGAAGCCTAAATATGGGGATCATTCTAAGAAGAAAAAAAAAAGATAAATCTTGCTCAGTATTCATAAAGTTGAAAAAAATCTAACACTAACCCTAACACTAGTTCTAACCCTAACTTTAACCATAACCCTAAGCCTAACCTGTTAAGAGAACCTTTGATTCTAAAAGTTTTAAAATTGGGGAGACTAGTGGGGCAAGCTTACATATGAATCCTGCACAGTATCAAAGAAATCTGACCAAATAATTGGGGGAGGTATTTCGGTACATGCATATTGCCCTGTTTTCTCCTAAACTGCTCTTGGATAAACTTGTTTTGCATGCTTCAGCTTATGGCTACTTTTACAAGGAAGAAACCAGAGAGTGCCCACAGACAACTGATTGAGTATCTGAAGTTTCAACCAGCTAGAACCAACCCTCTGATTTCCAGCTCCATTCTCATTTACCTACATATGTCAAAATGAAGTGAGACATTAAAAACAAACTATTTCCAACAGCAAACCACTGAACCAAGAAGGCCCCAAACTGGGGAACATAGTAAGGCTAGGTAAAAGATAAATCTTCCCAATTTCAAAGAAATTTGAACAAAACAAACTCTAACCCTAACATTAGCTCTAAAGCTAGCCCTAACCCTAACCATAACACTAACCCTTACCTGTTTAGAGAACCATTGATCCTAGAAGTGTCAACTTTGGGGAACCTAGTGGAGCAAGCTAAAAGATGAATACTGTGTAGTATCAAAGAAATATGATCAAATTGTTGGGAGACTTATTTCAGTACATACATGTTTCTCTGTTTTCTCCTTAAGGGCTCTCGGATACAGTTTCTTTTGCATGCTTCATCTTTGGCCTACCTTCAAAAGAAAGAAACTAGAGAGTGACCACTGGGAACTAATTGTGTGAAGTTTCAAGCACCTCTGGCGAACCCTGTTTGATTTCCAGCTCAATTTTCATTCACATCAATAAGCCATAATGAAGGGAAACCAAAAATACAAACTCTTCCTGACAGCGAATATTGAACTGACAAGGCCCAAACCTGTGGAGCATAGTAAGGATAAGTAAAAGATGAATCATTCCAAGTATCATAGAAATGTGAAGAAATCTAGGGCTGCATGGGTACTCTCAGCACAGAGGGAAGGCTGGGCTGTGCAGTTTCTCTGGGCGCTGACAGCAGTCTCAGCCACACAGGCACTCTCTGCACACATGCAAGGCAGCACAGAACACAGAGGCTTTGCTTGCAGGTCACCAGACCGAGCTCTGGACACAGTACAAGGTCACTCCAGAACCACTGACCTCACCAAACACCATACATGGGTTATAGATGGAATCCATCTTGCAAAGCCTTATTCACCATCTATCAGTGAGTGTGGCTACCTGCTTGGTTCTGCAGCTTATCAGGTACCTGGTTTCCAACTCCCCTACCTCCAGCTGTGATAACTCAAGATTTTTCACACAAGCTTTTGGGGGGTGTAGCTATCAATGAGGAACAGCAACTGTACAGGCACCTGGTTTCCAATTCAGAAACTAAGAGTAGGGAGGCTTCAGTTAGAAGCTCAAGCCCTCTCACCCTGTCTACCTCCACCACCCTGAGCACAGAGACTCAAGCTTGGAATGGAAAACTCCACCTAATGCAAGAAAAGAAATCAGAGTTCTGAGAGCCTTTTTTTTCTTTCTTTCTTTTATTTTCTGGCTCTTCTCATCCATTCTCCTCTACCCTTCCATCTCTGGTCCTCACTGCCTCAACATATGTGAAACCAAGAACTCTCCGTGAAATTGGACTTTAAGAACTGAATCACTAGAATTGTATAATTTAGAGGAATTGCATAGGCCCCACCTCACCACCTTTTTATTTGATCTTATTTTCTTTCTCCCTATCTTTCTTTCTTTCCTTGTTATTTTACTATTTTTTTTCTTTCTCCCTCTATTCCACTTTCAGCCTCCTAACTTTTACTATTTATACATAGGGTAATTTTATGAAAACACATAACCAGTTTGAATTTATACCTTCTTTCATAAATTCCCCTGCCTTTTCATTAGAGTTCTCCTCCAAATTTACTAAGTTAGATTAATCACATACAATCATTCCTTTCCCCCTTAACATAGCATCCTACCCCTGACCCTCAGTTCTCTATAAACCATCAGAAATATTACACCTTTTATTTAACTAATGAGTATATTCTAAATAATAATTGAAGCCAACACCTGTAGACACAGAGTCTAAATATAAATATATTTATAATGGTTAGGCTTAGATTTCTGGTTAGGGTTAGATTTAGAGTTGGGTTTTGATCTATGGTTAGGGCTAGGGCTAAGGATAGGGCAAGGGTTAGGACTAACGTTTGGGTTAGGTTTAGTATTATGTTAAGGGATAGGGATAGAACTAGTGATAGGGCTAGTATGAGAGTTAAAGTTAGTCTTAGAGCTAGAATTAGGGTTAGGGTTAGGGTTAGGGATAGGGCTAAATTAGGGCTAGTCTTAGTGTTAGGTTTAGGCCTTTGGTTAGGGTTGGAGTTACAATTACATTTAGCATAAGGTATTGGGTTATAGCTAGTTTGATGGCTAGGGCAAGGATTAGTATTAGGGTTAGGGCTAGGGTAAGGTTTAGGGTTATGATTAAAGCTAGGTTTAGGGCCAGGATGAGGGCTAATGTTTGTGTTAGGGTTTAGGGCTAGTATTAGGGCTAGGGCTAATGTCAAGTCTAGGGTTACAGTTAAGGATAGATTTAGTGTTAGGTTAGGTGTATACAAAGGGTCATATTTAGAAAAAGGGTTATTATTAGGGTCAGGATCAAGGTGAGAGTTTGGGTTAGGTTAGGGTTTATGTTTAGGGCTTGAATTAACATTAGGGATTCGGGTTAAGGAAATGAAAGGGTTAGTTTTAGGGTTTAGGTGTGGTTTAGCGTAAAGGATAGGGTTATTGTTAGGCCTATGGTTAGAATAAGGTTTATCATTAGGGTAATGGATAGGGTTAGACCTAAGATTAGGGGTAGGGTTATGTATAGGTTTAGGGCTTTTGTTTGTGTTAGGTTAGGGTTTAGGTGTGGTTTAGTGTAATGTATAGGGTTAGGGTTAAGCCTATGTTTAGCAGAATGCATTATCATTAGGGTAATGGATAGGGTTAGACCTAAGATTAGGGTAGGAATATGTATAGTATTAGGGCAGGATTATGTATAGTATTAGGGCTTTTCTTGGGTTAGGGTAAGATTTACGTTAGGGTTAAAGCTATTTTTAGTGGATGAGGATGTGGCTCAAGAAGTAACGTGCTTGCCTGGCATGTGCAGGGCGCTGGGTTCAATCCTCAGCACCACATACCAATAAAATCAAGATGTTGTGTCCACCGAAAACTAAAAAAAAAAAAAAAAAAAAAAAAAAACATATTACAAAAACTAGGTTTAGGGCTTGGATTGAGGCTAGATTTTGTGTTAGGTTAGGGCTAGTGTTAAGGCTATGGTTAATGTACAAAGTAGCGTTATGATTACAGCTAGTGATAGGGTCAGGGATAGGGCTATGTCTATTGTTAGGGTTAAATTTATGGTTATGTTGATGTTTAGAGCTAGGTTTAATGTTAGGGTCAGAGTCAGAGTCCAGATTAGTTTTCAGGTCAGGGTTAGGACTAGAATTAGAGACAGGATTAGGGCTAGGTGTAGTGTTATGTTTATGTTTCAGTTTTGTTTTAGGGCTAGGTGTAGAGTTAGGGCTAGTTTTAGAATTAGGGCTAGTGTTAGTGTGAGGTTTAGTCTTAGGTTTAGGGTTAGATTTAGTGTTAGTTTTAGATCTAGGTTTTAAACTAGGGGTAAGGATAGGGCTAGATTTAGGGCTCAGTTTAGGGCTAGGTATAGGGTGATGGTAAGGGATAGGGTTAGATCTAGACATAAATGTTAGGGTGAGAGATTGAGTTAGTCTTAGGGCTAGGGTTAGGGTTGGGTTAGGTATAGGGCTAAAATAGGGCTGGGATTAAGAATAGGGTTGGTGTTAGGGTTAGGCCTAGTTTGAGGTCTAGGGTTAGTGTTAGGGTTAGGCCTAGTTTGAGGTCTAGGGTTAGTGTTAGGGTTAGGCCTAGGTTAAGGGCTAGGGTTAGTGTTAGGGTTAGGGTTAGGTTTAGGTTTAAGTTAAGGGATGGGATTATAGCTACTTTTAGCACTAGGGTTAGGATTAGAATTAGGGTTTGGTTATGGTTATGTTTATGATTAAGACGAGGTTTATAGCTAGAATGTGGGCTAAAGTTTTTAGTAGGATCAGGACTAGGATTAGAGAGAAGGCTAATGTCAGTTCTAGGGTTACAGTTAGAAAGAGTTTTAGGGTTAGGTTTATAGCTAGGTCTAGTCTAAGGGTCAGGTTTCTTGTTAGGGCCAGGTTTAGAGCTATGTGTATTATTTGGGGTAAGGGTCAGGATAGGGTTTTTATTAGATTAATGTTTAGGGTTAAGGCTCGAGTTATCATTACAGTTAGGGATAGGTTAATGATAGTTTTAGATTTAGAGTTCAGGTTAAGTGTAGGGTAATGGATAGGGTTAGGGTTAAGTATAGGATTAGGGTTCAGTCTAGGGTTAGCATAAGGGTTAGGGTTATCATTAGGGTAATGTGGTAGGGCGAGTGTTATGCTTAGGATTAGGTCTAGGGTTAGGCCTAGGTTTAGGGTTAGGGCTAAGTTTATGGTTATGGTTAGCTTTAGTGTTAAAGCTGAGTTGGGCTTGGGTTAGGGCTAGGTATTGCAATAGGTTAGGGCTATGGAAAATGTAAGAACTTTGTTATGATTAGGGCTCATTTTAGGGTTAAAGATAGAGCTAAGTATAGTTTTAAGGTTAGGTTTAGGGTTAGCGTGATGTTTAGAGATAGGGTTAGTTTTTGGGGTAGGTCTAGTGTTAGGTTTAGGTTTAAGGTTAGGGTAATTTTTAGAGCTAGGGTTATTGTTAGGATATGAGAAAGCATCAAGGTTAGTTTTAGGGTTAGGATTAGCACTCAAATAAGGGCTAAAGTTACTGTTCGGTTTAAGATGAGGGCTGTGTTTAGAGCTAGGTGACTATTAGGATATCAGTCAGGTCAGTGTTTGCTGTAAGTTTAGGGTTATGACTTGAATTAGGCTAGGGTTACTTTTAGGGTTTGGTTTAAGTTTAGGGTGGCCTTTAGAGCTAGGGTCAGTTTTAGGATATGAGTCAGGGTCAGGGTAAGATTTAAGGTTAGGGTTAGGACTCGAATGAGGGCTAGGGTTATGACTAGGTGTACCTTTAGGGTTTGGTTTAAGTTAAGGTTTAGTGTTAGGGCTGTTGCTCAGTTTTGTGTTAAGTCCTAGGTTTAGGGTTTGGGCTAGTTGTAAGATCAGCATTAGGGTTAGGGCTAGTATTAGTGTTAGGCTTAGGCTTTGGGTTAGGGTTAGATTTGGATTTAGCATTAGATCTAGGATTAGGGCTAGGTCTAACTATAGGGAAAAGTTCAGGGCTAGGGTTATGGTTACAGTAACAGATAGGGTTAGAACTAGGGCTAGGACTAGGGTGAGAGTTAGAGTTAATCTTAGGCCTAGGGTTGTGGTTAGTTTTAGGGATAGGGCTAAGTTAGGCCTAGGATTAGGGCTAGGGATAGTGTTCACCTTAGGCCTAGTGTTAGGGCTAGGGTCTAGGCTATGTTTTGTGTTAGCTTTAGGGCTACAGCTAATGTAAGTACTAGGTTTACAATTAGGGCCAGTTTTAGGGTTAGTGTTATGTCTAGGTTTAGTGTTTGGTTAGAGTTAGGGTTAGGGTTAGGTTTTGGGTAATGGATAGGTTAGGATTAGTGAATGTGTTAGGGTATTAAGGTTTAGGGTTAGGGCTATTGCTTGGGTTTGTTTTCCTGTAAGGGTTAGGGTTAGTACTATTTTTATGATTAGCATTAGGGCTAGGGCTAGTGTTAAATGTTAGACTTAGGCTTAGGCTTAGGGTTAGATTTAGAGTTAGGGTTAGATCTAGGGTTAGGACTAGGAATAAAGATTAGGCAGTGGTTATTGCTAGGTTTAGGTCTAGGGTTAGGGCTAGAGTTAGGTTTATGGTAATGGATAGGGTTAGAAGTAGAGAAAGGCTAGTGTGAGAGTTAGAGTTAGTCTTAGGGCTAGGGTTAGGGTTACGGTTAGGGATAGGGTAAAATTAGGGCTAGAATTTGGGCTAGGGTTAGTGTTCACCTTAGGCCTAGTATTAGGGTTAGGGTTAGGGTTAAGTTTAGGGTATGGAATGGCATTATAGCTAGGGTGAGGTTGACAATTCAGGTTAGGGCTATGATTAGGGTTAGGGTTATGATTAAGGCTACGTTTGGGTCTAGATGAGGGCTATGGTTTATTTTAGTGTTTGGGCTAGGATTAGGGCTGGGGCTAATATCAGATCTAGGGTGATGTTTAACGATAGTTTTATGGTTAGGTTTATGGCTACATGTAATATAAGTGTTAGGTTTAGAGTTAGGGTCAGGTTTAGAGCTAGGTGTATTATTAGAGTCATGTTCTGGGTTAGAAATTTGGGATAGGTTAAGGTTTAAAGTTAGGGCTCAAATTATCTTTATGGTTTGTGTTAGTGTAATTATAGGGTGAGGTTTAGGGTTTAGGTTTGGTTTAGAATAATGCATAGGTTTAGGATTAGGGTTAGGGTTAAGTTTAGGCCTAGGTTTATGGTTAAGGCAATGGATAGGATTATAGATAGGGTTAGGGCTAGGGTTATGATTTTGATTAGGGCTAGGTTTAGGATTAGGTTTAGGGTTAAAACTCGGGTTAGGGCTTGGTTTGGGGTCAGGTTTGGAGTTAAATTAGTGCTAGGTTTAGGGGTAAGGCTAATGTAAGTAATAGGTTACAATTAGGGTTAAATTTAGGGTTATGGTTAGTGGTAGGTCTAGTGTTAGGTGTAGGGTTAGGGTTAGGGTGATATTTAGACTAGGATTAGTATTATGGTCAGAGTCAGGGTCAGTGTTAGTTCTAGTTTTCAGCTTAAAACTAGAATTAGAGCTAAGTTTAGGGTTAGGGTTAAGGTTTGGTTTAGGTTAAGGGTTAGAGTTAGGGCTATGGCTCGGTTTTGTTTAGGGCTAGGGTTAAAGTTAGATTTAGAGTTAGGGTTATGGTTAGGCTTAGGGTTAGGGTTTGATTTAAAGTTAAAATAAGATCTAGATTAGGGCTGGAGCTAATGATATGGCTAGGGATAGGACTGGGTTTAGGGCTAGAATTAGGTTTCCAGTAAGGGATAGGATTAGAACTAGGGATGGGGCTAGGGTGAGAGTTAGTCATAGGGCTAGGGTTTGGGATAGGGTTATGAATAGGACTACATTAGTGCTAAGATTAGGGCTATGATTAGTTCCTGGGTTAGGCCTAAAGTTAGGTTTAGGGTTAGGATTAATGGTAGTTTAAGGGCTTGGGTTTGTGTTAGGTTTAGGTCTAGGATTAGGGCTATGGCTAATGTGAGGTCCAACCTTATGGTTGGGGATAGTTTTAGGATTAGTGTTATGGCTATGCCTAGTGTAAGGGTTAGGTTTAGTGTAAAAGTCATCCTTAGAGCTAGGAGATTTATTAGGGTCAGGTTCAGTGTTAGAGTTCCTTTGAGGTTAGGTTTTATGGTTAGAGCTTTAATTAGCACTAGGGTTTGGGTTAGGGTAATGATAGGGTTTTGTTCAGAGTTAACATTAGGTTTAGGTAATTGATAGGGATAGGGTTAGCAATAAGGTTAAGGTTAGGCCTAGGGTTCACATAAGGGTAAGGGTTATGTTTAGTATAATGGATAGGATTGTAGCTAAGTTTAGGGATAGGTTTATAGTTAAGAGTAGGTTTTAATTTAGGGATAGATTCAAGGTTATGTTTAAGGTAATGGATAAAGTTAGAGCTAGGATTTGGGCTATGATTTCAGTTAGGATGAGGGATAGGTTTAGAGTTAGGTTTCAAGCAAGGGTTATGTTTAGAGTAAGGGTTAGAGTTTGATCTAGGGTTTGATCTAGGGCAAGCATTAGGTTTAGGGTTTGTGCTAGGTTTAGGGTTAAGTTTTTGCTGAGGTCTAGGTTTAGGGCTTGTATTAGGGCTAGGTTTTGTGTGAGGTTTATGGCTACTGTTAGGGCTATGGGTATTGTAAGAGCTAGGGTTATGGTTATGGCTTGTTTTTTGTGTTAGGGTTTTACATATGCCTAGTGTTAGGTTTAAGTTTTCAGTTAGGATAAGGTTTAGAGCTAGGGTTTGTGTTAGTGTAAGCATCATTTTTTGGGCTAGCATTGGGTTTTGTTTAGTGTCAGAATTGGAACTAGGTTTTAGTCTAGGGCTAGGGTTAGTCTTTGCTTTGGGTTAATGGTTATTTTAGGGCTAGGGCTAGGTTTTTGTTTAGGACTGGAGCTAGAGTAATGGCTATATTTAGGATTAAGTTTAGGTCTAGTGCTAGTTTTATGGTTAATTTTAGGTATAATTTTACTGGTAGGGCTAGTGTTAGGGTTTGGTTTAGTCTTAAGGTCAGGCTTTGACCTATTGTTAGTGTTAGGGTCAGAATAAGGGAAGTGTTGGGCTTAGGCTTTGGGTTAGGTTTAGACACAAAATTAGGGCTAGGGTTAGGACTAGTAATTGAGTTAGAGTTTGGGGTAAGCTAAGGGTTAGTGTTAGAACTTTTGTAGCTTTAGGGTGAGAGTTTGGCTTAGGGTAAGAAATATTTTTAGAGCTAGGGTTTGTGTTAGGGTTAGGGTTAGGGTTAGGGTTAGTGTTAATGCTAGAGTTGAGGATCAGATTAGCGCTAGGTTTTGTGTTAGGGTTAGGGCTCTAGCTAATGTAAGAACTAGCTTTACAGTTAGAGAGAGTTCTAGGGTTAGGGTTAGGGCTAGGTCTAGTGTTAGGGTTAGGTTTAGGGTTAGGGTGTTGTTTAAGAGGTAGGGTTAATTTTAGGGTCAGAGTCAGGGTCAGTATTAGTGGTAGGGGTAATGTTAGGACTAGGTGTAGAATTAGGATGTGGTTTAGGTTAAGGGTTAGGATTATGGCTATAGCTCAGTTTTGTTTGTGGGCTATGGCTAGGGTTAGGGCTTGTTTTCTAATTAGAATTAGGTTTAGGGATAGGTTAGGGTGAGGTTTAGGTTTATAGTTAGGGTAGATTTAGAGTTAGGGTTAGTTCTAGGTTTAGGACTATGGCTAGGTTTAGGGCTAAGGTTAGGGCTAATGTTAGGGTTAGGTAATAGATAAGGTTGGTACTAGAAATAGGTCTTGGGCTACAGATAGGTTTAGACTTAGGACTAAGGTTAGAGTTAGGGTTACAGTTAGCAATAAATTAGGGCTAGGATTAGAGCTATTTTTAGTGTTAGGTTTAGGCCTAGAGTTAGGGCTAGGTTTAGTGTTAGTGATAGTGTTAGGGTTAGAGATAGGAGAAGGGATGTGGTTATATCTAGTTTCAGAACTAGGGCGAGGGTTGAAATTAGGGGTTGCGCTAGGATTAGGATTTGGGTTCGGGTTAAGGCTAGGTTTAGGGCTAGGATGAGGGCTCTGCTTTGTTTTAGGTTTAAGGCAAGAATTAGGTAGAGTGCTAATATCAGATGTAGGGATACGGTTAGGGATACAGTTAGTGTTAGTTTTATGGCTAGTTCTAGTTTAAGGGTTCTGTTTAGAGTAAGGATCATGTTTAGAACTAGATGTGTTATTAGATTCAGTGTCTTGTTCAGAGTTTGGGTTAAGTTTTGGTTTAGTTTTAGGGCGCGAATTAGAAATAGGGTTATGGTTAGGATTAGAGTAATTGACAGGGTTAGGTTTAGTGTTCAGGTTAGGTTTAGGTAAGAATAAGATTAGTGTTAGCAATAGGTTTATGGTTAAGCCTAAATGGATAGGGTTAGATTTAGGTTTAGGACTAGGGTTCTTCTTAGGTTTAGCATAACTGTTAGGATTTGAGCTAGGATTAGGAGTATGGCAATGGTTAAGTTTATGGTTGGGTCTAGGGTTAGGTTTACAGTTAGGGTTAGTGTAGGTTTAGAGATAGGACAAGGGTTAAGTTTACAGTTAGGGTTAGAATCATTTTAGGGCTAGGGCTAGCGTTATCATGACATTTATAGTTAGGGTTAGGGTAATGGGTTGGTTTAGAACTATATTTAGTGCTTTGTTTGAGTTAGGGTTAAGTTTAGGGTAATGGATAGGTTAGGGCTAGGGCTATACTTAGGATTAGGGCTAGGGTTAGGGTTAGGGTTAGGTCTAGGGTTAGTGTTAGAGTTAGGTTTATGCTAAGTGTTATTTTTTGAGCTATGGTTAGGGCTAGCGTGAAGATTAAGGTTAGTGTCAGGTCTAGGTTTAGGATTAGGGTTAAGTTCAGGGCTAGGGTTAGCATTAGGATTAGGGTTATGTTAGGGTAATGGATAGGATTAGAGCTAGAGTTAGGGATAGGGTTATGGTTAGGATTAAGTGTAGAGTTAGGTTTAGGGTTAGGGCCAGTTTTAGGGTTAGGATTATGTTTAGGGTAATGATTAGGGTTAGGATTAGGTTTAAAACGAGGTGTAGGGCTCAGTTTAGGGCTAGGTTGTGTTAGGTTAGGGCTAGGTTTAGGGCTAAGGCTAATGTAAGAACTAGAGTTATGATCAGGGCTACTTTTAGGGTTACTGTTAGGGCTAGTTCTAGTTTTATGGTTAGGTATACTTTTAGGTTGATGTTAGAGCTAGCGTTGGAATAAGGTCAGAGTCAGTCTCAAGGTTAGTTTTAGGGTTAGGTTAGAACTGGAATTAGGGCTAATGTTAGGGCTAGGTGTATGGTTAGGTTTTGGTTTAGGTTAAGGGTCAGGGTTAGGGCTATGGCTCGATTTTGTTTTAGGGCTTGAACTAGATTAGGGCTAGTTTTAGGATTAATGTTAGTGTTAGGGCTAGTGTTAGTGTGAGGTTTAGGCTTAGGGTTAAGGATGGACTTAGAGTTATGTTTAGTTCTAGGGTTAGGGCTAGGGCTAGTGTTGGGGTTAAGGTTATGGCAAGTGTTACAGTTATGTTAAGGAATAGGGTTATATCTAGGAATAGGGCTAGGGTGAGAGTTAGAATTAGTCTTAGTGCTAGTGGTAGCATTAGGGCTAAATTAGGGTTAGCATCAGGTCTAGGATTAATGTAAGGGTTAAGTCTAGAGTTAGAGTTAGGGTTAGATTTGGGGGAAGGGATGGGGTTGTGGCAAGGTTCAGAACTAGGGCGAGGGATAGAATTAGGGATAGGGCTACAGTTACTGTTTGGGTTAGGATCAAGGTTAGTTATAAGGCTCGGATGAGGGCTAGTGTTTGTGTTAGGGTTATGGCAAGAATTAGGGCTAGGGCTAATATCAGGTCTAGGCTTATGGTTAGGAATAGTTTTGGGGTAAGATTTATGGCTAGGTTTAGTGTCAGAGTTAGGTTTAGGGTGAGGTTCAATTTGAGAGCTAGGGGTATTATAATAGTCAGAGTCAGGTTTTGGGTTTGGGTTAGGTTGATGTTTAGGATTATGGCTCAAATTAGCATTAGGTATGAGTTAGAGTTAGGATAATGGATAAGGTTAGGTTTAGGGCTCAGATTAGGTTTAGGGTAATGGATAGGGTTAGGGTTAGGCCTAGGGTTAGCATTAGGTTTATGGTTATCATTAGGGTAATGGATAGGGTTAGATCTAGGGTTATGGCTAGGGTTATGTTTAAGATTAGGGCTAGATTTAGGGTTATGAATAGTTAATGCTAGGGTTAGTTTTAGGTTATTGGTTAGGGTTTGAGCCAGGGTTAGTGCTAAGGATAGGGTTAGGTTTGGGATTAGGTCTAGGATTAGGATTAGTTTTACCATTAGTGTTAAGGGTATGGACAGGTTTAGATGTTGGGTTAGGGGGGTTAGGGTTAGGTTTAGATTTAGGACTAAGGTTAGTTTTAAGTTTAGCATTATTGTTAGGGTTTGAGCTAGGTTTAGGACTATGGCAATGTTTAGGTTTATGTTTAGGTCTAGGTTAGTTTTACAGTTACGGTTAGAATAGGTTTAGGGTTAGGGATAAGGTTTTCATGGCATTTTTGGTTAGGTTCAGGGTAATTGATGGGGTTAGAGCTAAGGTTATGTCTAGTTTTAAGTTTAGGATTAGGGCTAGGGCTAGGGTTAGGGTTAGGGTTGGGCTTATCATTTTCTTATGGTTAGGTTAATTGTAAATGTCAGGGATTGAGTAAGTGTTTGGCTAGGTTGAGGCTTCAGGTTAGAATCAGGGCTAGGGATAGAGTAAGGATTAGGGTTACGGTTAGGGCAAGGTTTAGCATTAGGTTTAGTGTTATGATTAGGATAATGGCTAGAGTTAGACTTAGAGTTGGGGCTATGGTTACAGTTAGGATTAGGACTAAGATTGGGGTTAGGATTTTGTCTATGGTTAGTTTAGGGTAATGGCTAGGGTGTGAGCTAGTGTTAGTGCTAGGGCTAAATCTTGGATTATGTTCAGCCATAGGTCTAGGGACAGGATTATGGTAGGTGTAGAGTAAGAGTTAAGTTTATGGCTAGGGTTAACATTAGGGTTAGGATAAGGGTTAGGGTAATGGATATGGTTAGATGTAGGTTTATGTTTATGTTTATGGTTAGATTTAGTTTTAGGATTAATGTTAAGGCTACAGTTATGTTTAGGTTTATGGTACGGGTTAGGTTTTGAGCTGGGTTTAGGCTTATTTTGAGTGTTACTTTTAGGGTTAGTTCTATTGTTAGATTTCTGGTTAGGGTTAGGTTCACATTTAGGGTAAAGGCTAGGTTTATCAATACATTTAGATGTAGGGTTAGGTGAGATGTAGGTTTAGAGCTAAGTTTAGGGCTAGTATTAAGTTTAGGGTTAGGGCTAGGTTTAGGGTTTAGAGTAAGTTATAGGTGTAAGTTTATATTTATGGTAGGGTTAGGCTTTGAGTAAAGTTTGAGAGTAAGGCTAGGGTTAGGTTTAGGGTTAGGGTTAGGGCTAGGGTTAGTGTTGGGGTTTTTCTTAGGGCTAGATTTAGGCCTAGAATTCACTCTAGGTTTTGTTTAGTTTAGGGCATTAAGTTAGAGCTATGGGTCATGTAAGAGCTAGGATTATGATTAGGGCTAGTTGTAGGGTTAGGGTTATGGCTATGTCTAGTGTTAGGTTTAGGTTTTTGGTTAGGGTAAGGTTTAGAGATAGATTTAGTGTTAAAGGCAGGGTCAGTGTTCAGTTTAGAGTTAGAGTTAAGGTTAAAGCCAGCATTGGGAGTAGGTTTATGTCTAGGGGAAGGTAAATCATTGTGTTAAGTTAAGGGTTATTGTTAGGTCTAAGGCTAGGTTTTTGTTAAGGTCTAACACTAATCATGACCCTGACCCTAAGAGTACCCTTAGCTCTAAACCTGAAGCTACCCCTAAACCTAACCCTTACACTAGACATAAGCATAAACCTAAACCTAAAACTATTTTTAACCATAACACTAGACCTGAAATTAGCTCTAGCCATAATCCTAGCACTAAACCTAGGCTTAATCCTAGCCTGAAACATAACCCGAGCCCTAACCCTAGTTCTATTCTTCAATCTAGCCCTAAACCTACATATAACCTCATCCTATACCCCAAAACTAACCATAACCCTAAACCTAATCCTAACCCTCACCCTAAACCTTGGCCTAATACAAAGCCGAGTGCTAATCCTAGCCTTTAATTAATCCTAACCTAACCCTAAACCTAGCCATGAAACAAACACTAACTCTTACCCTAGCCCTAACCATAGTTCTATCTTTAGCCTTAATCCTAATCCTATATCTAATCCTAAGTCTAAATCTAAACCTAACTCTAATTTTAACTCTAAAGTAAGTCTAAACCAAACCCTAACACAACCCCTAACCACAACGCTAATCTTAAACCTGCCCTAGCCCTAGCCCTTGCCATAAACCAAAACCAAGCCATAGCCCTAATCTTAACCCTTAACCTATATCAAACCCTAACGCTACAAGTAACCCTAAAACTAACTCTAAAACGAACCCTGACCCTGACACTGACCCTAACACTAATCCTAGCTCTAAACACCACCCTAACTTAAAATTAACCTTAACATTATATCTAGCCCTAACCTAACCCTAAAACTAGCCTTAATCATAAACCTAGTTCATACATTAGGCATTGTCCTAACCATAGCCCTAGCCCTAAAACAAATTCTACACCTAATCCGAGCCCTAACCTTAGCTTTAACCATAATACTAGACCTAACCCTAACCCTAACAGTAGCCCTATCCCTAACTCTAACCCTATTCCTTACACTAAGCCAAACCCTAAACCAAATGCTAACCCTAATCTTAATTCTAACCCTTAGCCTAACTTCAACTCTAACCATAATGCTAGTCTTAACCCTAGCCTTCATTCTTCCTCTAAACCTATTCCTGACTCTCATCTGACCCTAACAGTAACCCTATGTCTAAACCTGTCCCTAACCCTAAACCAAACCCTAACACTGGCCCTACTGGTAAACCTATACCTATATGTATGCCTAACACTAGACCTAGACCCAAAGTTAATCCCAAATATAGCTAGAACTCTACCCCTAGACCTAAACAAAAACCTAGCACTAGCACTAACTATAACCCTTAATGTATACCGAACCTTACCCTACCCTTAGACCTAAACCTAGTCCTAATTTTGGCTCTAAACCTAAGCCTAAACCTATCCCAAAAACTGACCCTAATTCTAACACTGAACCTAGCTTTACACATGACAGTAACTCACAACCTAGACCTAACACTAGGTAAAGCCATAACTCTAACTCTAAAATTAGCCCTAAACATAACCCTAGCTGTTACATTAATTATAGTCCTAACTCTAGCCCTAAACATAACATGAAACATAGCCCTAAACCTAGGCCTAAACTTAGCTCTAAGCATAACCCTTAGCCTAATCCTAGCCCTAAACCTAGCCCTAACCTAAGCTTCGCCTTAGACCTAACCCTAGCTCAAAGCCTAACCTTTACATTAAATATAACCCTAGCTCTATCCTAAACCCTATCCCTAACCCCGGCTCTAATCCTAACATTAAACCTAGTCTGAAATTTAGGTTTAAACATATCAATTACCCTAAACCTAACCCTAATTAAAACCCCATCCCTAACACTAAAACTATTGTAACCATAAATGTAAACCTAGACCTAATCCTAAACCTAACACTCACCCTAGCCCTACCCTAGCTCAAACACTAACCCTTACCCTAACTTAACTATAATCTTGGCCCTAAACTTAACACTTAACTTAACCCTAAAACTTACCCTAAATCACATCCTAAACTTATCCCTAAACCTAGCCCTAATCCTAGAGTTAATCTAAACCATAACCTAGGCCTAACCCTAGCTCTACACCTCTCCATTAAACTAAACATAACCCTAACCCTAGTGGTAACCCTAACCCGATTGCTAAACCTACCTCATCCATTACCCTAAACCTTAACTGAAACCAAAACTAAACCTTATCCATTACCCTAATCCTAAACCTAACCCTAATGCTAATTTGAGCCTTAACCCTAAACCTTTATCTAAACCAAATGCTAACTCTTCCCCTGTTCCTGACGCTAATAATAACCCTAGCCCTAGAGCTGACCTTTAACCTATACCTAGCTCTTACACAAGACCTAACCATAACCTTACCCTAAAACTATTTTAATATGAACCCTAGACCTGGTCCTAGCCATAACCCTAACAGAAACTCTAGCAGTTAAACCTAAACTTCATCCTATTCTGACACATAACCCTAGGCCTAATACTAATTCTAAAGCTCACCATATACCTAAAGCTAAGTATAACCCCACCCATTTCCCTAAACTTTACCTTAACACCAAAGTGAACCCTAACTCTAGTCCTACCCCTTAGTCTAACCCTAACACTAACCCTAGCCTTAAGAATAGCCCAAATGTAGTCCTAACCCCAAAACTAAACCTAGACCTAATCCTAAGCCTCAATTTAGCTCTAACCCTAACCCTAACTCTAGCCTTAATCCTAGCCCTAACTCTAACACTAAACCTAGTCCTAATCCTAGCCCCAATTTAGCCCTCACCCTAGCCCTAACCCTAGCTCAAATCCTAGCCCTAATTTAGCCCTAACCCTAAACCTAACCCTAAGACTACTACTATGACTAACTCTAATTCTCACCCTAGCCGAATCCCTAGTTCTAACCATATTCCTTGCATAACCCTAACCCTCACCCTGACCCTAGCCCTAGCCCTACCCTAACCCTAGATCTAACACTAACTGTAAATGTAACCCTCACCCTAAACCTAAACCTCAACCTAACACTAGCCCTAACACTGATACTAATCCATAATCTAGCCTTAACAGCCTAGCTAGCTTTAGAACAAAACCAATGTATATCCCTAACCCTTAATGTAAACCAAACCTAACCGTACAACTACTACTAAATTTAGACATAAATCGAGTTCTAACAATAACCCGAAACCTAACCCTGAATCTGACACTAACCCTAACAATAACGCTTGCTCTAAACAACACCCTAACCCTAAACCTAACCATAACCCTAGACTAAGCTCTAACGCTAACCCTAAAACTAGCACTAATTGCAACACTAGTTCATACATTACCATACTCCTAATCCTAGTCCTAACCAAACCCAAATTCAAGCCCTAATCTGAGCCTTAACCCTAGCTTTAATCGTAACCCTAAACCTAAACCTAACCCAGAACATAGTCCTAAACTTTACGCTAACCCTAGCCAGAATTCTAACCATAACCCTAGCCCTATCACTAGCTCTAACCCTATCCATTACCCTAATCATAAGCATAACTCTAATGGTAACCCTATGCCTAACCCTAAACTTATCCCTAAACCTAAACTATTTTATTAACCTAAACCCAATCTGAACCCTAAACCTAACCCTATCATTACTCTAACGCTAACCCGAATGCTAATTCAAGCCTTAAACCTAAACCTTAACCCAACCCAAACCCTAACTCTGCCCCTTCCCATGATAATATACCTAGCTCTAACCCTGAACCTACCACTAAACCTAATCCTTATACTAGACTTAGCCATAAACCTAACCCTAAAACTATTGCTAGCCAAAAGCCTAGACCTGACATTTGCCTTAGACATAATTCTAGCCCTAAACTTAACACAAAACAAACCCATAACCCTAACACTTACCCTAGCCTTAATCCTATCCATAACCCTAGCCCTAAATTTAGCCTTACCTTATCAATTACCCTAAACATAACCCTAATTTTAATGATAACCCTAGGCCTATATCTAATCTTCTCCCTAACTGTAACCTTATCCATTATGCCAAATCAAACCTGAACCATAAACCAAACCCTATCATTACCCAAAACCAAACCCTAAAGCTAATTCGAGCCCTAACCCTAAAACCTAACCTAAACAAAACCCTAAACCTGAAGCTGAACCTAATAATACCCCTAGTTCTAAATTTGACCCCTACCTGAAACCTAAGACTTACACTAAACATAGCCATAAACCTAACCCTAATCTTTAGCCTAACCCAAACCGTTACCCTATTACTAGTACTAACCCTAGACCTCATTCTAGCTCTAACCATAACCCAAACCCTAAACCTAACCCTGACACTTATTCTGACCCTAAGAGTAACTGTATGTCTAAACCTGAACCTAACCATATACCAAACCCTAACACTAGCACTAGCAATAAACCTATACCTAATCCTAACCCTAACACTAGCCCTAGACCTAAAGCTAATCCTGACTCTAGCCATATCTCTAAGCCCTAGACCTAAACAAACACCTAGCCCTAGCCCTAATGATAAACTTTAACCTAACACAAATACTAATCCTACCCCTAGAACTAACTCTAGTGATAATTCTGTGTTTAACCCTAACCCTAACTATAACCTGAACACTGACCCTGAACCTAACACTAACCCTAGCTATAAACATCCCGAAAATGGTAACCCTAAACCTAACACTTGATCTAGGCATAACACTTACCCAGAAAGTAGCCCTAATCATAACCCTGGTTTATACATTAGTTGTAGACCTAACACTAGCCCCAACTTAACCCAAAACCTGGCCCTAAGCAGAGTGCTAACCCTAGTTTTAACCCTAACCCTAAAACTAGCCTTCATCCATACCTAACCCTAGATCTAACCTTGAGCTTTTACCCTATCCATTACCTTAAGCTAAACCCTAAACCTAATGCTAACCCTAGTCCTAACCCTAATTCTAGCCTAACCCAAACCCTAACCCTATTACTAGGCCTAACCCTAAACTTCATTCCAACTCTAACTGTAACCAAAACACAAACCCTATCCCTGACACTTATTCTCACCCTAATACTAACAGCAAGTATAAACCTTACCCTAACCCAAAACCGAACCCTAACATCAGCCCTACCAGTAATAATATACTTAAACCTAAACCTAACACTAGCCCTCGACTTAAACCTAATCTTAAATCTAGCCATATCTCTAGCCCTACACCTGAAAAACAACCTAGCCCTCGCCCTAACAATAACCCTTATCCTAACCCAAACACCAACCCTACCCCTAGACCTAAACCTAGTCCTAATTCTGGCACTAAACCCAACACTAACTCTAACCTGATCACGGGCCCTGACCCTAACATAATCCTAGCTCCAAAGCTCACTCAAAACCAAACCTAATCCTAACACTAGACCTACCCATAACCCTAATCGTAAAACTACCCCTAATCATAACCTAGCTCTTACATTACCCATGGCCCTAACACTAGGCCTAAACTAGCACAAAACCTAGCCTTAATTTTAGGCTTGAACATAGCCCTAAGTTTAACCATAAACCCAACCCTAGCCCTAACCCTAAACCTAAAGCCTCACTTTAGACCTAACCCTAGCTCAAAGCCTAACCTTTACCCTTATCATAAGCCTAGCCATATCCCAAACCCAAAACAACAATAGCTCTAATAATAACATTAACATAGCCCTAATCATAGCTTTAATTATGTCAACTATCCTAACCCTAATTCTAATCATAACCATTAGCCTAGTCCTAAACCTAGCTCTAATTCTATCCGCTACGCTGAACACAATCCTAACCCTAATGCAAATTGTAGGCTTAACCCTAACCCTATCGCAATCCCTAAACCTATCCATTGCCCTAAAACTTACCTGAACCCTAATCCTAAGCCTATTCATTACCCTAAACCTAAATCTAACACTAATGCTAATTCGAGCCCTAAACCTAAACATTAACCTAAACCAAACCATAAGCCAAATACTGACCCTAATAATACACATAGCTTTAAACTTTACCCTTACCTTACCCTTAGGTCTAACACACTAGACCTAACCCTAAACATAAACCGAAACCTATCTCTAATGTTACCCTCAACCTGACAATAGCCGTAGCCCTAATACTAGCACTAAGCCAAACACAAACACTAGCTCTTATCTTAAATAAAACTTAGCCTTAATCATAAACCTAACTCTTATTCTAACCCATTTCCTAGACCTAAATCTAGTTATAACCCCATTGCTTACCCTAAACCTAACCCAGACCTTAACAATAACATAAAACCTAGCCCTAACCTTAACCCTAGGACTAAGACTAACACTAACCTTAGCCCCAATCCTAAACATAACCCTAATCCTAGCTTTAAGACTAACTATAACTCTCGCCCTAGCCTTAGCCCTAATTCTAACTCTATCACTTACCATAATCTTATTCCTAGCCATAGCCTACATTAACCCTAGCCCTAACCTTATATTTTGCCCTAACTGTAGATCTAAACCTAACTCTAAATTTAACCCTAATTGTAAAACTAAACCTAACCCTAACACTAGCCCTAACCCTAATGCTCATCCTAAAACTAGCTGTAACCATAGGCTTAGACCTAATAGACATCTGAGCCATAACAATAACCCTAAACTTTTACCTAAACCAAACACTAACCTTATATCTAGCCCTAAGCCTAGCCCTAATTTGAGTCTTAATCTTAACCCTAAATCTACCCCTAAACCTGTCTCTGGCATTAACACTAACCCTAGCTCTAAACATCACCCTAAACCTAAAACTTAACCTAAATCTAGCACTGGTTCTAACCCTAATTTTAAAACTAGTTCTAATCATAAAATTAGATCATACATTAGCCGTAAACTTAAACCTAATGCCAAACCAAACCTAGCCCAAATCTGATACCTAACCCTAGCTTTCACCATAACCCTCACCTAACACTAGCCCTACCCTAACCAGAACCCTAGCTCTAACCATAGATCTAAACTTATTCTTTACCCTAGCCAAACCCCATCCCTAATGCTAACCCTAGTCCTATAACTAGTCCTTAGTCTAACCCAAACTCTAACCCTATTACTAGTCCTAACCCTAGCCCTCATTCTTGTTATAACCAGAACCCAAATTCTAACCCTAACCTTGACCCTTATTCTGACCCTGAATTTAAAACAAACCCTAACACTAGCCCTACCCATCACCTTATATCTAAATGTAACCCTAATAATAGACCTAGATTAAACGTAATCATAAATATAGCCATATCTTCAACCAAGACCTAAACAAAAAACTAACCCTAGCTCTAAGGATAACCCTTAACTTAAGCTAAACACTATCCTTACCTCTAGAACCAACCAATCCTAATTCTGGTTCTAGCCCTAACCCTAACCCTAATCCAAACACAGACCCTGACTCTAACCCTAAACCTTGCTAAAACTGACCCTAAATGAAACCTAACCCTAACACTAGAACTAGCCATTACCGTAAACATAACCCTTACATTACCACAGCAGTATAACTAGCTCTAAACCTATCACAAAACCTAGCCCTAATCCTAGGTCTAAATCTAGCCCAAAGCGCAACCCTAACCCTAACCTAACCTTATTCCTTACCTTAATCCTAACACTCATGCTAAATCTAACCCTCATCTTAGACATATACCTAGATAAAACCCAAAAGTGAACCCTAAACTTAAGCCTAGCCCTATCCCTAAATCTAATCCTATTCCTAGGCCTAATCATAATGTTAACACTAGCCCTAATACTATCTCTAAATTTATACAATACCCTAAACAGAACCTTAACCCTAATGATAACCCTACCTCTGATCCTAATTGTACCTAATCCTAGACCTAACCCTAAAACTAACCCTCATCGTAGCCTTAACCCTAGATAAAACCATAACCCTTACTCTAAAACTAACCCTAGCCCAAACCCTAACACTAACCCTAAACCTAAAACTACCCCTTACCCTAAACTAACATCTAACCCTATCCATTTCCCTAACTCAAATGATAATCTTAGCCCTAACCTTAACACTAACCCTAAACCTAAAGCTACCACTAACCCTACCCCGACATCTAACCCTATCCATTAACCTAACTCTAAAGATAACCTTAGCTCTAACCCTAACACTAACACTAACCTTAACTGTAAGTCTAACCCTAGACATAATCCTAAACCTAATCTTCATCCTAGCACCAACCCTAGCTCAAAACCTAACCTATACCATAAACCTAACCCAAACCCTAACCCTAGGCCTAGCCCTAACCCTAACTCTAGCCCTAATAGTATTCTAAACCATAGCCCTAAACATAGCTCTAATGCTATTCATTACCTTAACAATATCCTTAACACAAATGCTAACTCTAGGCCTAACCCTAATCCCACCAATTACTCTAATCTTACCCTGAATCCTAAACCCAAACCTATCCATAAACCTAACCCTAATTCTAACCCTAACGCTAATTTGAGCCTTAACCCTAATATTTAACCCGAAACCTGACACTGCACCTAAAAATACACCTTACTCTTAACCTGGGCCTTACCCTAAACCTAACATTAGACCTAGACATGAACCTAACCCTATAACTATCCCTAGCCATAACCCTAAACCTGATATTATCCCTAAAACTTGCCCTAACCCTAAGGCAATCCTTGCCCCTCATCCTATCCCCAAATCTAGCCTTAATTCTCACACCAACATAACCCTAGACCTTAACCTAATTCTAATCAACACCCTAGCCCTAAAACTACCTATAATCCCAAGGCTTCCCCTAAACCTAACCCTAAACCTAATCTTAAACATAGCCTCAACACTAGGCCTAACCCTAACACCAATCCTAGACATATTCCTAGCCCTAATTTAGCCCTAAACTTAACACTAACCCTAGACTTCAGACTAACTCTAACTATCACCATAGCTCTATTCCTAGTTCTAACCCTATCACTTACCGTAACCCAAACACTAGACATAACCTTAGCCCTAACCCTAGCCATAGCCCTAACCCTAGAATTAACCATAACTCTATATGTACCACTAAGCCTAAACTCACCATATCACTAGCAATAGCATTAAGATTAATTGTAAAACTACCTTTAACTTTATCCTTAGCCCTAAAATATAATGAGCCATAACACTAACCCTAACTCTTAACCTAAACCAAAATTAACCTTACATCTAGCCCTAAGCCTACCCCTATTTCGAGTCCTATCCCCAAACTTAAAACTAACGCTGACCCTGACTCTGAACCTAACACTAACCATAGCTAAAAACATCACTGTGAACTTAAACCTAACCATAAAACTAGACTTAGCTCTAACCATAACCCTAAAATTGGCCCTAATCATAACTCTAGTTCTAACATTAGCTGTATCCAGAGGTCCAGATCCGCCAGCCACAGTCCGCGCGCTGCGCGTGACTGCCAGCCCATCCGCCAGCAGCAAACGTGTCTGGGTCCCGCTAGCGTCTGAGACGCAGCTTGGCAGGAAGAAGTCTTTAGCCAAGCCTTCATGAAATAGCGAGCTGGGAGCTGAAGCAAACCGGTTACAGACCAGTCCCACCCCTCCCCTCAGACACTCCAGCAAGGAGCATGGGGCCCGCCATGGCAGAGAGGTGACGTCATCAGAGTTCGGCCAACGGAATTCCTTCCCAGCAGAATCCACTTTAGCAGGTGTGTGACTCCCTCCCCATCCAGATACAAGCAGCCAGGAAACTTCATGGACCTCTCAGGGGTCGTGTCTGTAGGGAAGCAGAGGGGATCCCTGACCCCCAAACCCCATATCACCAGCAATGACTCCCAAGGTCTTAGCCGCCAGTTTACCACAGCACTGGGGCTTAAATGGGACACGCAGTGGGGCTGCAAGTGTAACTAGATCTCTGGGGAACCGCTTCTGGTGAACAGGACCTGGCTGGCTGGCTGACAGGAGGAAGGGGGGTAAGGGCCGGAGAAGTGAAACGGCTCTGGACTGACAAGTCTGAGAGACTCCCAGGAGACGCCTTACAGGGATTGCTACGGGCAGGTAGAGAGCAGAAGCTCCACTCGGAGGGCACAGCTCCACCTACTGGAAGAGAAGAAAATGCATATCTAAGACTTCAATATTTTATTTTTATGTTTTTTATTTTTTCTTCTTCTCTCTCTGTTCCTTTCTCCCCTTTTCCTTCTCTTTTTCTTTACCGTTTCAAGTTTTATTGTTCTTTTCATTCTCCTCTAATCTATCTATCTCTCTATCCTTCTTTCTTTTTAAGAGCACCTTCATTCCCCTACCCCCCCAACTTTCATCCCAAGCATTATGTCTTCCTTTACGTGGAATTGTCTAAATGCAAATAGGTGAATGTCTCAAGGCTGTCTATAGGGCTCCTAAATACCTAGCTACTGCCAACACCCTGATCCAATTGCCTGTTAGTATCCACCTTCAGTAGAGCAATCTTCTAAAGTAGCCAAGTCATACTAACCCTCGTACCATCATAGCACCTAACCTAGACATATAGTACTAAGAAAATACAACAAATCACTATATGCATACAGAACCTGGAAGCCTTTTATGAATTGAATGAATCAGCTTTAAAGTACAATAAAGCCCAACATTTCTAGACATAATCTCCCACCACAAAGGAGAGACAACAGAGATATACAAAGCCAAAACAAATGTATAGGAGAAAGCAGTTACAAAGCAGTCAAACAGAGCTGGAAAGTAACGTGAACAACATGAAAAAACAAGGGAAAAAAGGACTACAAACAATGCAGGACAACTTAAATCCACAGGAGGACCTAGAAGCATCAGAAACATGGACAGGGAAAGAAATCAAGGCATACCTAACTCAGATGGAACGGAATATTAGAGAAGAGATGAGAGAGCAAGTCCAAGCATTGAAAGGATATTTTGAAAACTAACTAAACAAACAAATTCAAACTGCAAAGAACAAGCTTTACCAGGAGATAGAGATTTAAAAAAAACCAAACAGTAATCCTAGAAATGCAAGAAACCATAAACCAGATTAAAAACTCTAACGAGAATATTACAAATAGACTAGATCAAGTAGAAGTCAGAACATCAGATAATGAAGACAAAGTTTATCAACTTGAAAAGAATATAGTCAACACAGAAAAGATGCTTAAATCTTATGAGCAATCTATCCAAGAGATATGGGATCTCATAAAAAAAAAACAAATTTGAGAGTCATTGGGATAAAAGAAGGCACAGAGGATCAAACCAAAGGAATGGAGAACTTATTAAATGAAATAATTCTAGAAAACTTCACAGAGATGAAAGATGGAATGGATTGCCAAATCCTGGAACCCTACAGGACCTCAAACATCCAAAACCATAATAGACCAACTCCAAGACATATAATTATGAAGATAGCTAACATACAGAGCAAGGAGAGAATATTAAATGCTACGAGAGAAAGTTGGCAGTTTCATTCAGTGTTAAACCAATTAGGTTAACGACTGATTTTTCATCACAGACTTTGAAAGCGAGAAGATCCTGAAACAACATATTTAAAACGCTGAAAAATAATGAATTCCAACCAAGAATACTGTATCCAGCAAAATTAAGCTTCAGATTTGACAATGAAATTAAAATCTTTCACGATACACAAAAGCTAAAAGAATTTGCAGCCAGAAAACCAGCACTGCAAAGCATTTTGAGCAAAATACTACAAGAAGAGGAATTGAAAAATAGTGCCCAAAACTAACAGTGGGAGGTATCTCAGTAAAGGGGGATAAAAATAACCAAAGAGGAAAAACTAGCCAAACTAAAATAAATAAATAAATAAATAAATAAATAAATAAATAAATAAATAAATAAATAAATAAACATGACTGGAAGTACAAACCATATTTTAATTGTAACCTTAAATGTTAATGGCTTAAATTCACCAATCAAGAGACACAGGCTAGTAACCTGGATTAAAAAAAAAATACAACAATATGCTGCCTTCAGGAGACTCATATGATAGGTAAAGACATACACAGGCTGAAGGTGAAAGGTTGGGAACAATCATACCACTCACATGGCCCTCAGAAGCAAGCAGGAGTGGCCATACTCATATCAAATAAAATCAACTTCAAACCTAAGTTAATCAAAAGGGATAAAGAAGGACACTATATACTGTGAAAAGGAACCATCCCCCATCAAGACATAACAATTATCAATTTGTATGCACCAAACAATGGTGCTGCAATATTCATAAAACAAACTCTCCTCAAGTTCAAGAGTCAAATAGACAACAACACAATAATTATGGGGGACTTTAACACACCGCTCTCGCCATTGGACAGATCCTCTAGACAAAAGCTGAACAAAGAAACTATAAAACTCAATAACTCAATCAATAACCTAGACTTAACTGACATATATAGAATATACAAATCATTATCAAGTGGATACACGTTCTTCTCAGCAACACATGGATCCTACTCAAAGATAGACCATATATTATGCCATAGGGCAACTCTCAGTAAATATAAAGTTTAGAGATAATACCATGCACCATATCTGATCATAATGGAATGAAACTGGAAATCAATGATAAAATAAGGAAGGAAAAATCCTACATCACATGGAAAATGAACAATATGTTACTGAATGATCAATGGGTTACAGAAGACATAGAGAAGGAGATAAAAAAAATTCTTAGAGACAAATGACAATACAGACACAACATACCAGAATCTATGGGACACAATGAAAGCAGTTTTAAGAGGGAAATTCATTTATTGGAGTTCTTTCCTCAAAAAAAGGAAAAAAAAAACAAATAAATGAACTCACACTACACCTCAAAAACCTAGAAAAGGAAAAGCAAAACAACAGCAAATATAGTAGAAGACAAGAAGTAATTAAAATTAGAGCAGAAATCAATGAAATTGAAACAAAAAAAAATTGAAAATATTGAAAAAACTAAAAGTTGGTTCTTTGAAAAGATAAATAAGATCGACAGACCCTTAGCCATGCTAAAGAAGAGAAGAAGAGAGAGAACTCAAATTACTAACATATGGGATGAAAAAGGCAATATCACAACAGACACTACAGAAATACATAAGATAATTAAAAAGTACTTTGAAACCCTATATTCCAATAAAATAGAAGATAATGAAGATATCAATAAATTTCTTAAGTCATACAATCTACCCAGATTGAGTCAGGAAGACACACACAATTTAAACAGACCAATAACAAAAGAAGAAATAGAAGAAGCCATCAAAGACTACCAAGCAAAAAAAGCCCTGGACCGGATGGGTATACAGTAGAGTTCTACAAAACTTTCAAAGAAGAATTAATACCAATACTTTTCAAGCTATTTCAAGAAATAGAAAAAGAAGTTCTTCCAAATTCATTCTATGAGGCCAACATCATCCTGATCCTGAAACCAGACAAAGACACTTCAAAGAAAGAAAACTACAGACCAATATCTCTAATGAACTTGGATGCAAAAATTCTCAATAAAATCCTGGCGAATCGAATACAAAATCATATAAAAAAATTGGGCATCATGATCAAGTAGGATTCATCCTTGGAATGCAAGGCTGGTTCAATATACGGAAATCAATAAATGTAATCCACCACATCAATAGACTTAAAGACAACAACCATATGATCATCTCGATAGATGCAGAAAAACCATTCAACAAACTACAGCATCAATTTATGTTCAAAACACTAGAAAAACTAGGGATAACAGGAACTTACCTCAACATGGTAAAAGCTATATATGCTAAACCTCAGGCTAGCATCATCCTAAATGGAGAAAAACTGAAGGCATTCCCTCTAAAATCTGGAACAAGACAGGGATGCCCTCTATAACCATTTCTATTCAATTTAGTTCTTGAAATACTAGCCAGAGCAATTAGACAGACAAAAGAAATTAAAGGCATAAAAATAGGAAAAGAAGAACTTAAATTATCGCTATTTGTGGATGACATGATAATATATTTAACAGACACAAAAGGGTCTACAAAGAAACTGCTAGAGTTAATAAATGAATTCAGCAAAGTGGCAGGATATAAAATCAACACGCATAAATCAAAGGCATTCCTGTATATAAGCAACAAAACTTCTGAAATGGAAATGAGGAAAACCACTCCATTCACAATATCCTCAAAGAAAATAAGATACTTGGGAATCAACCTAACAAAAGAGGTGAAAGACTTATACAATGAAAACTACAGAACCCTAAAGAGAGAGATAGAAGAATATCTTAGAAGATGGAAAAATGTACCCTGTTCATAGATAGGCAGAAATAACATCATCAAAATGGCAATATTACCCAAAGTTCTCTACAGGTTTAATGTGATGCCAATCAAAATCCCAATGGCATTTCTTGTAGAAATAGATGAAGCAATCATAAAATTCATATGGAAAAACAAAAGACCCAGAATAGCAAAAGCAATTCTAAGCAGGAAGTGTGAATCTGGAGGTATAGCTATACAAGGGTTCAAACTGTACTACAAAGCAATAGTAACAAAAACAGCGTGGTACTGGTACCAAAACAGACACGTGGACACGTGGACCAATGGTACAGAATAGAGGACACAGAAACCAATCCACAAAATACAACTTTCTTATATTTGATAAAGGGGCTAAAAGCATGCAATGGAGGAAGTATAGCATCTTCAACAAATGGTGCTGGGAAAATTGGAAATCCATATGCAACAAAATGAAACTGAATCCCTTTCTCTCACCATGCACAAAAGTTAACTCAAAATGGATCAAGGACTTAGATATCAAATCAGAGACACTGCATCTGATAGAAGAAAAAGTTGGCTACGATCTACATACTGTGGGGTCGGGCTCCAAATTCCTTAATAGGACACCCATAGCCCAAGAGTTAATAACAAGAATAAACAAATGGGACTTACTTAAACTAAAAAGTTTTTTTCTCAGCAAGAGAAACAATAAGAGAGGTAAATAGAGAGCCTACATCCTGGGAACAAGTTTTTACCCCTCACACTTCAGATAGAGCCCTAATATCCAGAATATACAAAGAACTTAAAAAATTAAACAATAAGATAAAAAATAACCCAATCAACAAATGGGCCAAGGACCTGAACAGACACTTCACAGAGGAGGACATACAATCAATCAACAAGTACATGAAAAATGCTCACCATCTCTAGCGGTCAGAGAAATGCAAACCAAAACCACTCTAAGATACCATCTCACTCCAGTAAGATTGGCAGCCATTATGAAGTCAAACAACAATAAGTGTTGGTGAGGATGTGGGGAAAAGGGTACACTTGTACACTGCTGGTGGGACTGCAAATTGGTGAGGCCAATTTGGAAAGCAGTATGGAGATTCCTGGGAAAGCTGGGAATGGATCCACCATTTGACCCAGCTATCGCCCTTCATGGACTATTCCCTGAGGATCTTAAAAGAGCATACTATAGGGATACTGCCACCTCAATTATCATAGCGGCACAATTCACAATAGCTAGACTGTGGAACCAACCTAGATGCCCTTCAATAGATGAATGGATAAAAAAAAAATGTGGCATCTATACACAATGGAGTATTACACAGCACTAAAAAATGACAAAATCATAGAATTTGCAGGGAAATGGATGGCATTTGAACAGATTATGCTAAGCGAAGCTAGCCAATCCTTAAAAAGCAAATGCCAAATGTCTTCTTTCATATAAAGAGAGCTACTAAGAAGAGAACAGGGAGGAAGAGCATGAGGAAAAGATTAACATTAAACAGAGACGAATGGGGGGAGAGAAAGGGAGAGAGAAGGGGAAGCATATGGAAATGGTAAGCGATCCTCAATGTTACACAAAATTACATATAAGAAGTTAAGAGGGGAAAGGGGGGGAAACAAGGGAGAGAAAACAACAGCAAATGAGGTAGAGAGGGAAGATGAGAGGGGAGGGTAGGGGGGATAGTAGGGGATAGGAAAGGCAGCAGAATACAACAGTCACTAATATGGCATTAGGTAAACATTGCGAATGTGTAACTGATGTGAATCTGCAATTTGTATTTGGGGTAAAAATGGGAGTTCATAACTCACTTGAATCAAATGTATGAAAGATGATATGTCATTAGCTTTGTAATGTTTTCAACAACCAATAATAATAAAAAAAAAAAACCATTAGCTGTATCCCTAATACTATCACTAATGTTACCCAAAATTTAGGCCTAACGTGAGCCCCAACCCTAGCTTTAACCAAAACTCTAAACCTAAAGCAAGTCCTAAACCTTATCCTAAACCTAACCCTAAATTTAATCCTTGCACTATCCCTAAACCTAACAATAACCCCAACAATAACACTAATCATTACCCTAACCCTAACCCTAATCCTAACCCTAATGCTACCCTTGGCCTAACCCTAACACATTCACTAACCCTAACCTATCCATTACACTAAACATAACCCTAACCCTAACCAAACACTAAACCTAGATGTAACACTAACCCTAAAACTGGTCCTAATTGTAAACCTAGTTTTAACATTAGCTGTATCCCTAAAGCTAACAAAAAATGTAGCCTAGACCTAATCCAAGCTCTAACCCTAGCATTAACCCTAATCCTAAATCTAACCCTACCCATAACCCTAACCCTAACTCTAGCCCTAACACTAGTGCTAAACTTATCCCTTACCCTAAGCCAAACTATAACCCTAAAGCTACCCTTCTCCTAAACATAATCCTTAGCTGAACCCAAAACCTAACTTTATTACTAGTCCTAACCCTAATCCTCAATCTAGCTCTATCACTATCCCAAACCCTAACACTAACCCTGACGCTTATTCTGACCCTAACACTAATCATAGGTCTAAACCTGACCCTAACCCTAAGCAGACCCCTAACATTGGCCATACCTGTATCCCTATAACTAAACCTTACACTACACTAGACCTAGACCTACACTTAATCTATTATCGAGTGATAACTCTAGGCCTAGCCCTAAACAAAAACTTCGTCCTACCCCTCATAATAACCCTTAAACTAACCCAAACACTAACCATACCCCTAGAACAAACCCTAGTCCTAATGCTGGCCTTAACAATAAACCTAAACCTAAACTGAACACTGACCCTTACCCTAACACAAACCCTAGCTCTAAACCTTATCCTAACAAAATACATAACCCTAACACTAGATGTAACCATATCACTAACCATGAGACTAGCCATCACCATAGGCCAAAATCTACCTCTTACTCTATCCATTACCCTAACCCTAACCATAACCCTAATGCTAACCCTAGCCCTAACCCTCACACTGACTCTAACCCTAATCCTCATCCTAGTTCAAACCCTACCTCAGTCCCTAACCCTTAAACTTAACCTAGGCCTAACACTAACCCATGGCCTAAACCTAAACCTAACTTAAACCCTAGCCCTAATACTAACCTTAACCATATCCCTAATCCTAGCTCTAAGCCTACATATTACCCTAACTCTAACCCTAAACATTATGATAAACCTAGCCCTAACCCTAGCACTAAACACACCCATTACACTAACCCTAACCCTAACCCTGATGATAATGCTAGCCCTTACCCTAAATCTAACCTATCCCTAACCCTAGACATATCCATAAACCTAACCCTTGCCATAGAACTAATCATTGTTCAAACCCTAACCATTACACTAAACCTAACACTATACGTATCCCTAAACATAAACTTAAGTCTAAACCTAACCCTAACCCTAACCCTAATATGACATCAAACCCTATACAATACCCTAAACCTAATGATAACCCTAGCCCTAATCTTAACACTAAAGTTGAACCTAACCCTAACTATAACCTAGACCTAAACCTAAACCTAACACTCGCCCTAGTGCTAACCATAGATCAAACGCTAAACCATACCCTAAACCTAAACCTAAACCTAACCCTATGCCTAAACCTAAATCTAGCCCTAATAAAAACCATAACCCTAGCCTTAAAACTATCCCTTACCCTAAGCACAACCGTAACCCCAGGCCTATCCCCATCCCATTTGCTATCTCTAACCCTATCAATTACACTATACATAACAAGAACCCTAAACCCAAACCTATCATTTCCCTACCCAAACCCTAATGCTAATTCAAGTCTAAACCTAAACCTGAACCTAAACAAAACCTGAAACCTAATTCTAACCCTAATAATAACCCTTGCTCTATACCTGAACCTTATCCTAACCCGAACCTTTACACTAGACCTAGCCATAAATCTAACCCTAAATCTATGCCTAATGTAAGCCTAGACCTAACACTAACCCTAGCCCTAATTCTTGCCATAACCCTAAAACAAACCCTAGCCCTCATCCTAGCCCTAAACGTAGCCTTATTACTAAATCAATCCATAACCCTAGTCCTAACCCAAATTCTAACATATGACCTAGCCCTAAAACTAGCTTTAACCCCATCCCTTCCCCTAATCCTAACCTTATCCCTAAACCTAAACCTAAGCCTAAACTAGGCCTAAACCTAATACAAACACTAGACCTAATCCTAGCCTTAATTTAGCCCTAAACCTAACCTAACTCTAGCCCTAAGATTAACTCTCGACCTAGCCCTATTTCTAGTTCTAACCCTATCCTTTACAATAAACCTATCACTTGCCTTTGCATTAGCCCTAACCCTAGCTCTAGCTCTAATCCTATATCAAACCCTAACTCTAAATCAAACCCTAACCCTAAGCTAAAACTCTCACTAACACAAGCTGTAACACTAATGCTAGTCTTAAAACTAGCCGTAACCTAGCCCTAGAAATACAAATCAACCTAGCCATAGCCCTAACCCTAACCTTTAACACAAACCAAAACCTAAGCCTACACCTGTCCCTAAACCTAGCTCTCATTCGAGTCCTATCCCTAACCCTAAAACAAACCCTTACCCTGACTCTGACCCTAACACTAACCTTAGCTCTAAACATCACTCAAAACCTAAACCTAAACCTAACCCTAGATCTAGCCCTAACCCTAACCCTAAAACAAGTTCTAATCATAACCATAGTTCTTACATTGGCTGTAGCCCTAAACCTTACCTTAACTTAACCCAAAACCTATCCGTAATCAGAGTGGTAACACTACCTTTAAACCTAACCATAACCCTAAATCTAGCCCTAACCCTTATTATAACCTAACACAAACCCTAACAGTAACCTCTGATATAACCCAAAATGTAACCCTAAACCTAGCCTTAATCCTAACCATAAACCTAGACCTAACCCGAGCTGTAACCCTATCCATTACCCCAATCCTAATCCTAATCCTAGTGCTAACCCTAGGATAACCCTAAACCTATTTCTAACCCTAAACTTATACATTGTCCTAAACCTAACCTGAACCCTAAACCTAATCATACCCATTAACCGTATCCTAACCCTAATGATGTTAACCATAAAACTATCTCTAAACAAAACAATAGACCTAACATTAGCCACAGCCCTAATGAAGCCCTAATCCTAAAAAAAATCTCTAGCCCTAATCCTAGCCCTAATTTTAGCCTTAATCCTAAACCTAACACTAACCATAAACCTAATTTTAACCCTCGCCCTAGTTCTAAGCTGGCTATAACATCATACCTAACCATATCCATAACCATAACCATAAACCTAGGCTCAGCCTTAATACTCTAATACTTAATAACTAGCTCTAATTCTAGTGCTAATTAAGCCCTATTTCTAACCCTAAATCTAATCCTTACACTAACTCTAACGCTCATCCTAGCCCTATCCCTAGTTCTAACCCTATCCCTTATCATAACTCAAATCCTAGCCCTAACACTAGCCCTACACTTCGCTGTAGCCCTAAACATAGATCTAAACCTAACTCTAAATCTAACCCTAACCCTAAGCCTAAACCACACCGTAGCACTAGCTGTAACCCTAACGGTAATTTGAAAACTAGCCACAACCCAAGCCCTAGCTCTCAAGCAAAACTGAGCCATTTCACTGACACTAAACCTTAACGTAAAGCAAAACCTAACACTACAGCTAGCCCTAACTCTAGACATAATTCGAATCCTAACCATAACCCTAGAAATAATACTAACACTGACTCTGACCTTAACACTTACCCTAGTTCTAACATCACCCTATCACTAAACCTAATCCTCACACTTGGCCTCGCCCTAAACTAAAACTAAAACTATCCCTAATCGTAATGCCAGTTCTTAAAATAGCCACAGTCCTAAACCTAACACAAAACCTAGCCCTAATCCAAGGCCTAACCCTAGGTTTAACCCTAATCCTAACCCTGGCCCTAACCTTAACCCTATCACTAGTCCTAATTGAAGTTCTAACTCTATTTCTTACACTTAGTCAAACCCTCACCCGATTGCTACCCTAATCCTAACACTAATTCTATGCCTACCCCCAACACTAACTCTATTACTACTCCTAATCCTAACCCTCATTCTAGCTCTAAACTTAACCCAAAACCTAACTCTAACCCTGAGCCTTATTCTGACCCTAACACTATACCTAGGTTCAAACCTGACCCTAACCCTTATCTGAAAACTAACACTAGCCCTACCAGTAACCCTAAAACTAAACCTAACAATAACACTAGCCTAGATCTAAACCCAATCCTAAATATAGTCATAACCCTAGCCTTAGCCCTAACAATAACCCTTAACTTAAACCAAACACTGTCTCTACCCCTAGACCTAACCTTAGTCCTCATTCTGGACCTAAGCCTAAACCTAATCCTAACCTGAACCCTGACATTTACCCTAACAAAAACCCTAGCTCTAAACCTGATTCTATGCCAAAAACTAACCCTAACACTAGATTAACTCTAAATATAGCCATAAACATAACTCTAGCTCTTACATTACCCATATACCTAACAGTAGCCCTTAACCTCACACAAAACCCAGCCCTAATTACAGCCCTAAGCCTAACCCTAAGCATAACTATAAACCTAAACTTATCAGTAACTTTAACCCTAAACCTCGTTCTAGCCCTAACCCTAGCTCAAACACTAAACCTTACCATAAAGTAACCCAAGACCAAACCCTAAACCTCATCCAAATTCTAACCTAATCCTAACTCTAACCATAACCCAAACCCTAGCTCTAATTCTATCCATTATACTAACAATAACCCTAAAAGTAATGCTACCCTAGCCCTTAACCTAACCGTAAACCTAACCTAGCCCAGACTGTAAACCTAACCCTTAACCTAGCCCTAAACCTAGCTCACCCCTAATCCTTACACTTTATCTAACCCTAACACTAACACAAGGTCACACCCTAAACCTAAACCCAGCCCTAATCCTAACCTTAACACAAGCCCTAACCCTAGCTTGAACCCTACCCATTACTCTAACCCGAAATTTAACCCTAATGATAACACTAGTCCTAAAGTTAAACCTACCCTAACCCTAAACATAAACCTAACCCTAGAAATAACAGTGAACCTAACCTAAACCTAACCCTAAACCTAAGCTAGCTCAAATGCTAACCCTATTCCTAAACCTAAACCTAACGCTAACATTAACCTAGAACTAACATTAACATGACATCTAAACCTATTACCCGAACCCTAAAGATAACCCTAACCCTAACCATTACACTAAATATGACTATAACCCTAGACCAAACCATGAATTAATTTTAGCCATAGCAAAATTCCTAGCTCAAACCATAAACCGTACCCTACACCTAATCCTAAATGTAACCCTCGCCCTAACCCTGATTGTAACGCTAACTCTACCCTAATTTCAACCATTATCCTCGCCGTAACCCTAGGTCTAAACCTATAAATTACCCTAACAATAACTATAACACTAATGCTAACCCTAGGCCTAACCCTAAACCTATCGCAACCCCTAACCCTATCCATTACCTTAAACCGAACCTAACCCTAAACCTAACACTATCCATTACCCTAACCCTAATTCTAACCTTAATGCTAATTTGAGCCTTTACACTAAAACTTAACGTAACCCAAATGCAAAGCCTGACCCTGACCTTAATAATCCCCAGATCTTAATCTGACCCTTACCCTGAACCTAACACTTTAATTTGACCTTGCCATAAACCTAATCCTAAAAATATCAGTAACTATAAACCTAGACCTGACATTAGTCCTCGCCTTAATTTTTACCCTGAACCTAACACAAAACCTAGCCCTTATCCTAGCCTTAAATCTAGCCTTAATCCTAAACCTAACAATAACCCTAGCACTAACCCTAAAGCTAATCATAAAACTAGTCCTAAACCTAATCATAGCATAAAACAAGACCGAGCAACAGGCCTAACACAAACCTTAACTTAAACCAAAACTTAGCACTACACCTAGATCTAACCCTAGCCCTAATTCAAGTCCTATTCATAATCTTAAAATTAACCCTTTACCTGACTTATATCCTAATACTCATCTAGTTCAAAACACCACCCTAACCCTAAACCTACCATAATCATATTCCTAAACTTAACCCTAAAACTAGCCCTAAACCTAGCTCAAAACCTAAACTTTATGCTAAACATAACCCTAACCCTAAGTGGAACCTGATATTAGCCCTACCACTAATCCTAGCCCTGAATCTAAAATGAACACTATCCCTCATCCTAATCCTGAACCTAGCCTTAATCATAACCCTATCTCCAACCCTAGCCCTAACCCTAACTCTAACCCTCACCCTATGTCTAAACCTAGCTATAGCACCATTCTTTATCATAAAGTTAATCCTAACCCTAACCCTATTGCTAGGCCTTAGCTAAACACTAACCATAGCCTTAATCCTAGCCCTAATTAAACCCTATCCCAAACCCTAAATCAAATTTTAGCCCTATCCCCTAATTCTAAATCTCACGATAGCCCTAACCCTAATGCTAATCTTAAATCTAGCCCTAACTCTAGCCCTAGCCCTAAAACCAAACTGAACAATAGCCCTATCCCTAAACCTTAACCTAAAACAAAACTTTACCTTAATCCTATCCCTAATTTGAGTTTTAATCCAAACACTAAAAGTAACCCTGACCCTGACTCTGACCATAACACTAACCCTAGCTGTGAACAGAAACCTAATCCTAAACCTAAATCTAAGACTAGACATAGCCCTAACTCTAACCCCAAATTTAGCCCTAAACATAACTCTGGTACTTATATTAGCCATAACCCTAACTCTCGCACTAACTTAACACAAAACCTAGCCCTAATCCGAGCTGTAACCCAAGTTTTAACACTAATCCTAACCCTAACCCTAGCCCTAATCATAAACATAACCCTAGCCCTAACCCTAGCTCTAACCCTATCCATTGCCATAAACAGAACACTAACTCTAATGCTAAACCTAGTCCTAAACCTAACCGTATCCCTAATCCTAACCCATTCCATTACCCTAACCGAAACCTAGATTCTAAACCTCACCCTATCATTAACCTAACACTAACCCTAACGCTAATTTGAGCCCTAACTTTTAAACATAACCTATCCTAAACCCTAACCCAGACCCTGATTGTAAAAATAGTTCTAGCTCTAAACCTGACCCTAACCCTAAAACTAACTCTTACACAACATGTAGCTATAAACCTAACACTAAAACTATCTTTAACTATAACCCAATACCTCATATTAGCCCAAGCCCTAATCCTAGTCCTAAACCTAAAGCAAACCCTAGCCCTCATCCTAGCATTAAACCAAGCCCTAATCATAACCCTAACCTTAACCATAGCCCTAACCTAATTCTAACCCTCACCCTCTGACTAAACTTAGTTATAACATCATCCCTTACACTAAACTTAATCCTAACCCTAACACTAACACTAGACCTAAGCTGAACACTAAACCTAGCCTTAATCCTAGCCCTAATTCTAACCATATCCCTTAACAAAACCCTAAACATAGCCATAAACCTAGCCATAACACTTGCCTAATTCTTTTTTTTTTTTTTTAATTTTTTATTATTGGCTGTTCAAAACATTACATAGTTCTTGATATATCATATTTCACCACACTTTGATTCAAGTGGGTTATGAGCTCCCATTTTTACCCCATATACAGATTGCAGAATCACATCAGTTACACATCAATTGATTTACATATTGCCATACTAGTGTCTGTTGTGTTCTGCTGCCTTTCCTATCCTCTACTATCCCTCTCCCCTCCCCTCCGCTCTTCTCTCTCTGCCCCCTCTACTGACATTCATTTGTCCCCCTTGTATTATTTTTCCCTTACCCCTCACTTCTTCTTGTATGTACTTTTGTATAACTCTGAGGGTCTCCTTCCATTTCCATGCAATTTCCCTTTTCTCTCCCTTTCCCTCCCACCTCTCATCCCTGTTTAATGTTAATCTTCTTCTCATGCTCTTCGACCCTACTCTGTTCTTAGTTACTCTCCTTATATCAAAGAAGACATTTGGCATTTGTTTTTTAGGGATTGGCTAGCTTCACTTAGCATAATCTGCTCTAATGCCATCCATTTCCCTGTAAATTCTATGATTTTGTCATTTTTTAATGCAGAGTAATACTCCATTGTGTATAAATGCCACATTTTTTTTTATCCATTCATCTATTGAAGGGCATCTAGGTTGGTTCCACAGTCTTGCTATTGTGAATTGTGCTGCTATGAACATCGATGTAGCAGTGTCCCTGTAGCATGCTCTTTTTAGGTCTTTAGGGAATAGACCGAGAAGGGGAATAGCTGGGTCAAATGGTGGCTCCATTCCCAGCTTTCCAAGAAATCTCCATACTGCTTTCCAAATTGGCTGCACCAATTTGCAGTCCCACCAGCAATGTACAAGTGTACCCTTTTCCCCACATCCTCGCCAGCACTTGTTGTTGTTTGACTTCATAATGGCTGCCAATCTAACTGGAGTGAGATGGTATCTTAGGGTGGTTTTGATTTGCATTTCTCTGACTGCTAGAGATGGTGAGCATTTTTTCATGTACTTGTTGATTGATTGTATGTCCTCCTCTGAGAAGTGTCTGTTCAGGTCCTTGGCCCATTTGTTGATTGGGTTGTTTGTTCTCTTATTGTCTAATTTTTTGAGTTCTTTGTATACTCTGGATATTAGGGCTCTATCTGAAGTGTGAGGAGTAAAGATTTGTTCCGAGGATGTAGGCTCTCTATTTACCTCTCTTATTGTTTCTTTTGCTGAGAAAAAAAAAAATTTTAGTTTGAGTAAGTCCCATTTTATGATTCTAGTTATTAACTTTTGTGCTATGGGTGTCCTATTGAGGAATTTGGAGCCCGACCCCTCAGTATGTAGATCGTAGCCAACATTTTCTTCTATCAGACGGTGTGTCTCTGACTTGATATCATGCTCCTTGATCCATTTTGAATTAACTTTTGTGCATGGCGAGAGAAAGGGATTCAGTTTCATTTTGTTGCATATGGATTTCCAGTTTTCCCAGCACCATTTGTTGAAGATGCTATCCTTCCTCCATTGCATGCTTTTAGCCACTTTATCAAATATAAGAAAGTTGTACTTTTGTGGAATGGTTTCTGTGTCCTCTATTTTGTACCATTGGTCCACCCGCCTGTTTTGGTACCAGCACCATGCTGTTTTTGTTACTATTGCTCTGTAGTATAGTTTGAAGTCTGGTATCGCTATACCGCCTGATTCACACTTCCTGCTTAGCATTGTTTTTGCTATTCAGGGTCGTTTATTTTTCCATATGAATTTCATGATTGCCTTCTCTATTTCTACAAGAAATGCCGTTGGGAGTTTGATTGGCATTGCATTAAACCTATAGAGAACGTTTGGTAATATCGCCATTTTGATGATGTTAGTTCTGCCTATCCATGAACAGGGTATATTTTTCCATCTTCTAAGATCTTCTTCTATTTCTCTCTTTAGGGTTCTGTAGTTTTCATTGTATAAGTCTTTCACCTCTTTTGTTAGGTTGATTCCCAAGTATTTTATTTTTTTTGAAGATATTGTGAATGGAGTGGTTGTCCTCATTTCCATTTCAGAGGATTTGTCGCTGATATACAGGAATGCCTTTGATTTATGCGTGTTAATTTTATATCCTGCCACTTTGCTGAATTCATTTATTAGCTCTAATAGTTTCTTTGTAGACCCTTTTGTGTCTGCTAGATATAGAATCATGTCATCTGCAAATAGTGATAATTTAAGTTCTTCTTTTCCTATTTTGATGCCTTTAATTTCTTTTGTCTGTCTAATTGCTCTGGCCAGTGTTTCGAGAACTATGTTGAACAGAAGTGGTGAGAGAGGGCATCCCTGTCTTGTTCCAGATTTTAGAGGGAATGCCTTCAATTTTTCTCCATTCAGAATGATGCTAGCCTGAGGCTTAGCATAGATTGCTTTTACAATATTGAGGTATGTTCCTGTTATCCCTAGTTTTTCTAGAGTTTTGAACATAAAGGGATGCTGTACTTTGTCGAATGCTTTTTCCGCATCTATCGAGATGATCATATGGTTCTTATTTTTAAGTCTATTGATGTGGTGAATAACATTTATTGATTTCCGTATATTGAACCAGCCTTGCATCCCAGGGATGAATCCTACTTGATCATGGTGCACAATTTTTTTGATATGTTTTTGTATCCGAGTGGCCAGAATTTTATTGAGGATTTTTGCATCTAGGTTCATTAGAGATATTGGTCTGTAGTTTTCTTTCTTTGAAGTGTCTTTGTCTGGTTTAGGTATCAGGGTGATGTTGGCCTCGTAGAATGAATTTGGAAGTTCTCCCTCTTTTTCTATTTCCTGAAGTAGCTTGAAAAGTATTGGTATTAGTTCCTCTTTAAAGGTTTTGTAAAACTCTGCTGTATACCCATCCGGTCCTGGGCTTTTCTTAGTTGGTAGTCTTTTGATGGTTTCTTCTATTTCCTCAATTGATATTGGTCTGTTTAGGTTGTCTATATCCTCCTGACTCAATCTGGGCAGATCATATGACTTAAGAAATTTATCTATGCCTTCACTATCTTCTAATTTATTGGAGTATAAGGATTCAAAATAATTTTTGATTATCTTCTGTATTTCTGAAGTGTCTGTTGTGATATTGCCTTTTTCATCCCGTATGCTGGTAATTTGAGTTCTCTCTCTTCTTCTCTTCGCTAGCATGGCTAAGGGTCTGTCGATTTTGTTTATTTTTTCAAAGAACCAACTTTTAGTTTTGTCAATTTTTTCAATTGTTTGTTTTGTTTCGATTTCATTAATTTCAGCTCTGATTTTAATTATTTCTTACCTTCTACTTCTTTGGCTGTTGTTTTGCTCTTCTTTTTCTAGGATTTTGAGATGAAGTATGAGATCATTTATTTGTTGGTTTTTTCTTTTTTTAAGGAATGAACTCCAAGCAATGAATTTTCATCTTAGAACTGCTTTCAATGTGTCCCATAGATTCCGATATGTTGTGTCTGTGTTTTCATTAATCTCTAAGAATTTTTTAATTTCCTCCTTGATGTCTTCTATAACCCATTGATCATTCAGTAATCTATTGTTCATTCTCCAAGTGATGTATTCTTTTTCCTTCCTTCTTTTATCATTGATTTTCAGTTTCATTCCATTATGATCAGATAGGAGGCATGGTATTATCTCTACTCCTTTATATTGTCTAAGAGTTTCCCTGTGACATAATATATGATCTATTTTTGAGAAGGATCCATGTGCTGCTGAGAAAAAAGTGTAACTGCTTGATGTTGGGTGGTATATTTTATCTATGTCAATTAAGTCTAGGTTATTAATTGTGTTATTGAGTTCTATAGTTTCCTTATTCAACTTTTGTTTGGAAGATCTGTCCAGTGGCGAGAGAGGTGTGTTGAAGTCTCCCATGATTATTGTATGGTGGTCTATTAGACTCTTGAACTTGAGAAGATTTTGTTTGATAAACATAGCTGCACCATTGTTTGGGGCATATATATTTATGATTGTTATGTCTTGTTGGTGTATGGTTCCCTTAAGCAGTATGTAGTGTCCCTCTTTATCCCTTTTGTTTAACTTTGGCTTGAAATCTATTTTATTTGATATGAGTATGGACACTCCTGCTTGTTTCCGAAGTCCATATGAGTGATATGATTTTTCCCAACCTTTCACCTTCAGCCTATGTATGTCTTTTCCTATCAAATGCGTCTCCTGTAGGCAGCATATTGTTGGGTCTTGTTTTGTGATCCATTCTACTAGCCTGTGTCTCTTGATTGGTGAGTTTAAGCCATTAACATTTAGGGTTATTATTGAGATATGAGTTGTTCTTCCAGCCATATTTGTTTATTTCTGTTACTAAACATGGTTTGTTTTCCTCTTTGATTATTCCCCCCCCCCATTACTGTCCTACCTCCCACTGTTGGTTTTCATTTTTATTTTCCATTTCCTCTTCCTGTAATGCTTTGGCGAGGATGTTTTGAAGAGATGGTTTTCTAGCTGCAAATTCTTTTAACTTTTGTTTATCGTGGAAGGTTTTAATTTCATCTTCCATCCTGAAGCTTAATTTCGCTGGAAACACATTTCTTGGTTGGAACCCATTTTCTTTCAGTGTTTGAAATATGTTATTCCAGGATATTCTAGCTTTCAGAATCTGTGTTGAAAGATCAGCTGTTATCCTGATTGGCTTACCCATAAATGTGATCTGCTTCCTTTCTCTTGTAGCTTTTAAAATTCTCTCCTTATTCTGTATGTTGGGCATCTTCATTATAATGTGTCTAGGTGTGGGTCTCTTATGATTTTGCACATTCGGCGTTCTGTAGGCTTCTAGGATTTGGGATTCTGTCTCATTCTTCAAGTCTGGGAAGTTTTCTCGTATTATTTCATTGAATAGATTGCTCATTCCTTTGGTTTGAAACTCTGTCCCTTCCTGAATCCCAACGACTCTTAAATTTGGTCTCTTGATGTTATCCCATATTTCTTGGATGTTCTGCTCATGGTTTCTTAACAGTCTTGCTGAGCTGTCTATGTTCTTTTCAAGTTGAAATACTTTATCTTCATTGTCTGATGTTCTATCTTCTAAGTGTTCTACTCTGCTGGTAGTATTCTCCATTGAGTTTTTAAGTTGGTTTATTGCTTCCTGCATTTCTAGGATTTCTGTTTGTTTGTTTTTTATAACCTCTATCTCCCTGTATAGTTGATCTTTTGCTTCTTGGGTTTGCTTATGTAATTCATTGTTGAAGTGTTCTTTCATTGTCTGATTTTGCTGTCTGATGTCTTCCTTGAGACTCCAGATCATCTGAAGCATGTATATCCTGAATTCTTTATCTGACATTCCATCTGCTGCAGCTATTACTTCTTCTAACGTTGAGTTGACCTGCATTGCTTGTGGTCCTTTCTCTCCTTGTCTCTTCATACTGTTCGCGTTCCTTTCTACTTGGTGAAACTGTTGTGCTATTGAATTTTCCCCCTATATATTTATATTGGTCTTGTATAGTTGCAAAGTCTCCCTCGCAGGTGCGGGTGGCGGCTCTGCCCCTCCTCCAATTGGGGCAATGTGCCTACCATGCCGGCAGGCCGCTAGGCCTGCTCTGCCGGTCGGTAGCAAGTCCGCCTACTTTGCAGGCGCGGGGGGCGGCTCTGTCCCTCTGCGGGCTGCTAGGCTTGTTCTGTCGGTGGTCGCAGTTCTGCCTACTTTGCAGGTGCAGGCAGCGGCACTGCCCCTCTGCAGGCCTCTGGGGCTCTTCTTCCAGTGGGTCGCAGGTCCGCCTACCTTGCAGGCGTGGGGGGGGTCTCTACCCTTCCTCAGGCCACTGGGCCTGTTCTGTCTGTCGGTTGCAGGTTTGGCCTGTTCTGATGGTGGTAACAGTTCCGTCAACCTTGCAGGCACGGGGGGAGGGCGCGGCTCTGCCTCTCAGCAGGCCCCTGCTCCTCTTCTTCCGGTGGGTCGCAGGCCCGCCTACCTTGCAGGAGTGATTGGAAGCTCTGTCCCTCCGCGGGCCACTGGGCCTTTTCTGTTGGTGGTCACAGTTCCACCTACCTGGCAGGCGTGGGGGTGGGGGGCGGCTCTGCCTCTCAGCAGGCCGCTGCTCCTCTTCTGCCGGTGGGTCGCAGGCCCACCTACCTTGCAGGAGTGATTGGAAGCTCTGCCCCTCAGCAGGCCGCTGGGCCTGCTCTGTGGGTGGTCACAGTTCCCTCTACATTGCCAGCGCAGGGGGAGGGGCCGGCTCTCACACTTGCCTAATTCTTATTTCTAGTTGTAACCTAAGATCTAACTCTAACTCTAACTCTAACACTAACCCTAAGCCTAAGCCTAACATTAATACTAGCACTAACGCTAACACTAATCATGAAACTAGCCCTAATCCTAACCCTAGCAGTAAAACAAAACTGAGTAATAGCCATAACACTAAACGTTAACTTGAACCAAATCCTAATACTACACCTAGACCTAACCCTAGCCCTAATTCGAGTCCTAACCTTAACCTGAATACTAACACTGACTCTGACTCATATCCTAACACCCACCCTTGCTCTAAACACCACGCTAAACTTAAACCAAATCCTTACAGTAACCCTAGCCTTTTGAGGAATCCTAACCCTAACTCTAAATCTAACTCTGACCCTGACTATTAACCTAAAACTAACACTTGCTCTAAATATCACCCTAACCTTAAACCTAATCCTACAATACAGGTTTAACCCCTAACCATAACCCCAAATTCACCCTAATTGTAACCCTAATTCTTACATTAGCCGTTGCCTATCCCTAATCCTAACACAATAATAGCCCTAATCTGAGCCCTAAACCTAGCTTAACCTAACCCTTGTTCTATTCCAAGACCTAACCCTAGTTCTAAACCTATCCCTTACCCTAAGCCAAACCCTAACCCTAATGCTAACCCTAATCCTTAACATAACAAAATCCCTAATCCTATTACTAGTCCTAACACTAGCACTCATTCTAGCTCTAACCATAACCCAAAACCTAACCATAACTCTGACCCTTATTCTGACCCTAAAACTAATCGTAGGTCTAAACCTGAACCTAACCCTGAACTGAACCCTAACAGTAGCCCGTCTGATGACCTTATACCTAAACCTAACCCTAAAACTAGCCCTAGACTTAAACCTAATCATAAATCTAGCCATTACTCGAACCCTAGACCTAAAGAAAAACCTAGTCATAGCCCTAACAATAAACTTAGCCTAAGCCAAACACTAACTATTCCCCTAGACCTAATTCTGGCTTTAATTCTAACCATAACACTAACCAGAACACTGACCCTGACACTAACAGTAACCCTAGCTCCTAACACAACCCCAAAACTAAACCTAACCCTAAAAATATACCTAGCCCTAATATTAACCCTAAAACTAGCCTGAACCATAACAAGTTCTTACATTAGCAGTAGCCCTAACCTATTGCAAAACCTAGCCCAAATCCAAGGTCTACCCTAGCTTTAACTCTAAATCTAATCCTAATCCTAATCATAGCCCTAACCCTAAGCCTAAGCCTCAGCCTAGATGTAATCCTTAGCATAATCCTAGCCCAAACCCTAACTCTAACCTAACAATTACTCTAATGATAACCCAAAACCTTATGCTAACCCTAGGCCAAATCCTCCAAATATACCTAACCTTAACCCTATAAATTTACCTACACATAACCTGAACTCTAAACCTATCATTACACTATCCTTAACAATAATGCTAATCCGAGGCCTAAACCTAAGAATTAACCTAACAAAAACCCTAAACCTGACCCTAACTGTAATTATACCCTAGCTCTAAACTTGATCCTAACCCTAACCCTAACCCTTAAAATAGACCTAGGTATAAACCTAACCCTAAACTATCTCTAACTGTAACCCTAGACCTGACATTTGCCCTAGCTCTAATCCTACTCCTAACACTAACACAAACCTTAGCCCATATCCTAGACATAAACTTCACCTTAATCATAAACTGAACACTTACCCTAATTATAAACCTCACCCTAGCCATAAAACTAGCTGTAATCCCAACCCTTACCCTAAACCTAAACCTAACCCTAACCCTAACATTAACCCTAACCCTAATCTTACCCAAAACCTAGCCTTAATCTGAGTCCTAAATCTAGCTTTAACCCTAAAAATAAACCTAACCCTAACCTAAACAAAAGCCCTAATCCTATACATATTCGTAGCCCTAATCTTAGGTCTAACCCTATCCATTACCATACTGATAACCCTAACCCTTATGCTAAACATTAGTTCAAACCTTAACCCTATCCATTACACTAAACCACATCTAAACCCTAAACCTAACATTGTCATTAACCCCACCCTAAACCTAATGCTTATTCAAGCCCTAAACCTTACCCCTAACATAAACCAAACCCTAAACTTGAACCTGGCCCTAATAATAACCCTAGATCTAAACATAACCCTTACCCTAAACCTAACCATTACAGTGGACCAAGCCATAGACATAACACTGAATCTATTCCTAACTGTAACCCTAGATGTGGCATTAGCCTTAGCCCTAACACTAGCCCTAATCCTAATACAAACACTAGCCTTCATTCTAGCCCTAAGACTAGCCTTAATCATAACCCTAACCCTAACCATAGCCCTAACCCTAATATAACCCTCACCCTAGCCCAAAACGTAGCTATAAGCCACTTCCTTACCCTACATATAACCCTAATTATAACCCTAACCTGAGGTCTAAACCTAACACTAAACCTAGCCCTAATTTAGCCCTATCCCTAAACATAACCCTAGCATTAGCCCTATGATTAACTCTAACTCTCACACTAGCCTATCACTAATTCTAACCCTATCCCTTGCCATAACCCTAATCCTAACCCTAAACCTAATCCTAACCCTTGCCCTATCCTTAGTCCTAGCCCTAACCATAGATCAAATCCTAACTCCAAATCTAACCATAACCCAAAGCCTAAGCCTAACCATTATAAATACATTTATATGTATTTATAATGTAGATTCTATGTCTACAGATGTTGGCTTCAATTATTATTTAGAATATAGTCATTAGTTTCAAAAAGTCATACCATTTCTGGTGATGTATAGAGAACTGATGATCAGGGGTAGGATGCTATGTTAAGGTGGAAAGGAGTGAGGGTATGAGATTAATCTATTTTAGTAAATTGGAGGAAAACTGTATAGAGTAGACATGTGTAATTTATGGAATAATGTATAAATTCAAATTTCTTATCAGTATTCATAAAACTACCCTATGTATAAATAGTAAAAGTTTGGAGGTTGGAAGTGGGATAGAGGGAGGAAGAAAAAAGAAGAAAAAAATCAAGAATGAAAGAGAGGGAGAATGAAAATAATATAAAATAAAGGGGGGTGAGGTGGGCCTATGCAATTCCTCTATATTAAACAGTTCTAGTGATTCAGTTCTTAAAGTACAATTTCATGCAAAGTTCTTGGTTTCACATATGTTGAGATTGTGAGGGCCAGAGGGGGAAGGGTAGAGGAGAATAGATGAATAAAGCAAGAATAGAAAAGTCTCTCAGAACTCTGTCTTCTTCCAGTAGGTGGAGTTGTCTATTCCTCGTTTGAGTCTCTGTGCTAAGGGATGTGGAGGTAGCCAGTTTGAGAGGGCTTGAGCTTCTACCTGGAGCCTCCCTACTCTTAGTCTCTGAATTGGAAACCAAGTACCTGAACAGTTGCTGTTCTGCATTGATAACTATGCCCCCCCAAAAAAAAAAATAAAAAAAATGTTTGTCAGAAAAATCTTGAGTTATCACAGCTGGAGGTAGGGGAGTTGGAAACCGGATATCTGAGCAGCCGCAGAACTGAGCTGGTAGCCAGGGTCACTGACAGATTGTGAGTAAGGTTTTCCAAGATGCATTCCATCTGTTACCTGTGTAGGGTGTTTGGTGAGGTGGGTGGTTCTGGGGTGACCTTTGGCCATGTCCAGAGCTTGGTCTGGTGACCCACAATCAAAGCCTCTGTGTTCTGTGCTACCTGTCCTCTGCGCCAAGAGCGCCTGCACAGCCGAGACTTCTGTGTGAGCCAAGAGCGAACCCACAGCCAAGACTTCCCTCTACGCCCAGAGCTCACACATAGCTGACACTTCCATTTGAGCTGAGAGCACATGTGCAGCCCAGACTTCCATCTGTGCAGAGAGCTGATGCGTGTCCAAGACATCTGACTTCCCACTGAGCCGAGAGCACCCACACAGCCGAGCCTTCCATCTGCACAGAGAGCTCCAGCATGGCCCTAGTTTTCTTCAAATTTCTATGATATTGGGCAAGGCAAGTGTGAGGGTTAGGGCTAAGGCTAAGGTTAGGATTAGGCTTGCAGCTAGCTTTAGTGTTACATTTAGGGCTAGGTTTTGGGAGGAGGTTTATGGTTAGTGTTAGGACTATGGGTAATGTAAAAACTAGGATTATGGTTATGGCTAGTTTTAAGGTTAGGGTTATGGATAGGTCTAGTGTTAGGGAAGGTTTGGGTTAGTATAAGGTTTATAGATAGGGTTTGTCTTAGGGTAAGGGTCAGTGTTCAGGTTAGCATTGGATTTACAGTTAGGAGCACAATTTTACTTGGGTTAGTTCTAGGGGTATTTTTAGTCATTGTGTTAGACTACTACTGGAGCTAGGTATTTATTTAGGTCTATGAATACAGTTGTGGCTATATTTAGGATTAAGTTTATGTCTAGTGTTAATGTTACAGTTAGGTTTAGGTATAGCTTTACCCATAGGGCTAGTGTTAGTGTTTGGTTTAGGGTTAGGATTAGGCTTAGACCTAGGGTTAGTGTTAGGGTCAGAATAAGGGTCAGGAATAGGCTTATTGTTTGTGTTAGGGTTAGAGATAAAATGAGGCTTAGGGTTAGGACTAGTAATAGAGTTAGGTTTTGGGGTAGGCTAAGGTTTATGGTTAGGCCTAGCGTAGCATTAGGGTGAGTTTTGGCATAGGGTAAGGGATAGGGTTAGAGTTGGGTTTAGGGTTAGTGTTAGTGTTAGCATTAGGGTTAAAGCTAGGGTTAGGGTTCAGATTTAGGCTAGGTTTTGTGTTAGGGTTAGGGCTATTGCTAATGTAAGACCTGGCATTACGATTAGGGCTAGTTTTAGGATTAGGGTTAGGGCTAGGTTTAGTGTTCGGGTTAGGTTTAGGGTTAGGTTAGTTTTAGGTTCAGTGTCAGGGTCATTATTAGTTGTACGGTTAGGTTTAAGACTCAAATTATGGCTAGGGTAAGGGCTAGGCATAGTGTTAGGGTTTGGTTTAGGTTAAGGTTTAGGATTAGAGCTATAGCTCAGTTTTGTTGAATGCTATGGCTATGGTGAGGTATAGTTTTCAAATTAGCATTAGGATTAGGGCTAGTGTTGGGGTGAGGTTTAGGTTTTAGGTTAGGGTTAGATTTAGAGTGAGGTTTAGATCTAGGTTTATGTCTAGGGCTAAGTTTGGGGCTAGGGTTAGGGCTAGGCTTTGAGTCATGGTAAGAGATAATGTTAGAACTAGGGCTAGGCCTAGGGCAAGAGTTAGAATTAGTCTTTTATTAGTCTTTTTAGGGATATGATTTGATTTAGGGTTAGGGCTAAATCAGTTCTAGGATTAGAGCTAGGTTTAGTATTAGGGCTAGGCCTTGGTTTAGGACTAGGGTTAGAATTAGGGTTAGGGTACATTATAATATTATACCTAGGTTAATGTCTAGGGTGAGGTTTCACTTAGGGTTAGTCCTAGTGATAGGGTTAGGGTTCAGATTAAGGCTAGGTTTAGGGCCAGGATAAGGGCTTTATTTTTTTTTTTATTTTTTTAGCAAAGGGCTAACATTAGGGCTAGGGCTAATGTTAGGTCTAGGGTTATGGTTAGGGATAGTTTCAGGGTTAGGTTTATGGCTATGTATAGTGTAAGGTTTAGGTTGAGGGTTAGGGTCACTTTTGGAGATAGGGTTATTATTAGGGTCAGGGTTAACAGTTAGGGTTTGTTTAGGTTAAGTTTTAGGGTTAGGCCTCAAATTAGGTTAAGATTATGTTTAGGGTTAGGATAATGGATATGTTTAGGTTTAGGGTTCAAGTTAGGTTTATGGTAATGAATAGGGTTAGGGTTATGGATAGAGTTAGGGTTATCCTACAATTAGTATTAGGGTTAGGGTTATGGTTAAGGTAATAGATAGGATTAGAGCTAGAGTTAGGTCTAGCGGTATGGTTAGGGTTAAGGCTAGGGTTAGGATTACGTTTAGAGTTGGGTTAGGGTTAAAGCAAGTGTTAGGGTTAGGGTTAAGGCTAGGTTTTAGATTAGAATAGGGTTACGGTAGGGCTCTGGCTATTATAAGAACTAGGGTTTCGATTAGGGCTAGTTTTAGGGTTAGGCTTAGGGCTAGGTCTAGTGTTAGGGTTAGGTTATGATTAGAGTGATGATTTGAAGTAAGGTTAGTGTTAGGGTCAGAGTCAAAGTCAGTGTTAGTTTTTGGGTTAGGGATAACTCTACAAATAAAGATAGAGTTATGGGTAGGTGTAGGGTTAGGTTTTGTGTTAGGGTTAGGACAAGAATTAGGGCTAGGTCTAATGTCAAGTCTGAAGTTACAGTTAAGTTACTGTTAGGGTTAGGGCTAGGGCTCAGTTTTGGTTTAGAGCTACAGGTAGGTTTAGAACTAGTTTTAGGATTAGCAATAGTGTTATGGCTAGTGGTAGGGTGAGGTTCAGGCTTAGGGTTAGTGTTATATTTAGAGTTATTTTTACATTTAGGGTTAGGACTTGGGCTAGGTTTAGGGGTTAGGTTAGGGCTAATGTTAGGGTTATGGTAACAGATAAAGTTAGTACTAGAAAGAGGTCTAGAGCAAGAGCTGGAGTTAGTTTTAGGTGGAGGGTTAGAGTTAGGATTATGATTAGCACTAAATTAGGGCTAGGATTAGAGCTAGGGATAGTGTTATGGCTAGGGTTAGGGTTAGGGTTAGCGTTAGTGTTAGTATTGGATTAGGGTTAAGGTTAGGAGAAGGGATGTGGTTATACCTAAGTTCAGACCTAGGGCGAGGTTTGAAATTAGGGATTGGGCTAGGGTTAGGTTCAGGTTAGGATTAAGGCTAGGTTTAGGGCTCAGATGAGGGCTTGGGTTTGTGTTAGGTTTAGGGCGAGAATTAGGTCTATGGCTAATGTCAGTTAGGATGACACTTAGGGATAGTGTTAAGGTTAGGTTGATGGGTAGGTCTTTTTTAAGGATTAGGTTTTCGGAAAGGGTCTGGTTAAAGCTAGGTGTATTGTTAGGGTAAGTGTCTTTTTTAGGGTTTGTTTTAGGTTATGGTTTAGGTATAGGGCTTGATTTAGCATTAGGGTTAGTGATTGGGTTAGAGTAATTAATAAGGTTAGGTTTACTGTTCAGGTTAGTTTTAGGAAATGGATAGGGTTAGTGTTAGAGATAGGTTTAGAGTTAGGCCTAGGGTTAGCATTTGGATTAGGCTTATGTTTAGGGTAATGGGTAGGTTTAGGGCTAGGGTTATATTTAGGATTAGGGCTAGGGTCAAGGTTAGGGTTAATCCTAGGGTTAGTGTTAGGGTTAGGTTTAGTGTAAGTGTTAGGGTTTGAGCTATGGTTAGGGCTAGGGCAATGGTTAGGGTTAGTGTGACATCTAAGCTTAGGGATAGGGTTAAGTTTAGAGCTAGTTTTAGCATTAGGATTAGGGTTATGTTTTGGGTGATGGATAGATTTAGAACTATGGTTTGGCCTTGGTTAAGGTTAGGATTAGGAATAGGGTTAGGGTTAGGTCTAGATTTATATTTGGGCAAGGATTAGTGTTTGAGTTAGGGTAGGGTTAAGGCAAGGGTTAGGGTTAGGGTTAGGTCTAGGGTTAGGGTTAGGGTTATGCTTAGAGCTAGGTTTTCTGTGAGGTTTGGGGCTAACATTAGGGCTATATGTAATGTAAGACCTAGAGTTAAGATTATGGCTAGATTTGGGGTTTGCATAAAATTTAGAGCTAGGATTTGTGTTACAGAAAGGGACAGTGTTTGGGTTAGTGTTATGGCCAGAATTAGGACTAGGATTTGGTCTAGAGGTAGAGGTAGTGTTTGGGTTAGTTTAAGGGTTATTGTGAGGGCTAAGGCTAGGTTTTTCTTTAGGTCTAGAGCTAAAGTTAAGGCTAGATTTTGAATTAGATTTAGATCTAGGGATAATGGTAGGGTTAGGTTTAGGTATAAGGTTGCCAGTAGGGCTAGTCTTAAGGTTTGGTTTAGGTTTATGGTTAGGTTTAGACCTCTGGTTTGTGTGATGGTCAGAATGAGGGTCAGGGTTAGTTTTATGGTTTTGGTAAGGGTTAGAGCTAGAATTAGATCTAGGGTTAGGAATATTAATAGGGTTAATATTTGTTTAGACTACGAATTAGGAATAGGTCTAAGGTTACCATTAAAGTTAGGGTTTTGCTTAGGTTAAGGGATAGGGTTAGACATAGGTTTAGGGTTATTGTTAGTTTTAAAGCTAGTTTTAGGGCTCAGATTAGGGCTAATTCTTGTATGAGGTTTAAGGCTAGGGTTAGGGCAATGAAAAATACATGAACTAGGGTTACAATTAGTGTTATGTTTAGAGTTAGGTTAGGGGTATGTCAGTGTTAGTTTTAGGCTTAAAGTTAGATTGATATTTATAGCTAGAGATAGTGTTAGGATATGAGTCAGGTCAGGGTTATTTTTTGGGTTAGGGTTAGGACTCGAATTTAGGGCTAGGGTTACTGTTAGAGTTTGGTTTAAGTTTAGGGTGCTGTTTAGAGCTAGGATGAGTGTTAGGATATGAGTCAGGTTCCAGGTTATTTTTAAGGTTAGGATTAGGACTTGAATTAGGGCTAGGGTTAGTTCTAGGTGTAGTGCTAGTGTTTGGTTTAAGTTAAGGTTTAGTGTTAAGCCTGTTGCTCAGTTTTGTTTTAGTGCTATGGTTAGGGTTAGGGCTAGTTTTACGATTAGCTTTAGGGTTAGGGCTAGGGTTATGGTTTGGATTAGGATTAAGGCTGGGTTTAACACTAGGATTAGGGATAGGTTTTGTATTAGGTTTAGGGCAAGAATTAGGGTTATGGCTAATGTCACGTGTAGGTTCACAGTTAAGGAGAGTCTTAGGGTTAGGTTTATGGCTAGGTCAACTTTAAGTGTTGTGTTTAGGGAAAGGGTAAGGTTTAGAGCTAGGCATATTATTAGGGTCATGGTCAGGCTTTGGGTTTGGTTTAGGATAAAGTTTAGGTTTAGGGCTCAAGATAGCATTAAGGTTAAAGTTAGGGTTAGGGTAATGGATAGGGATAGGATTAGGGTTCAGGTTAGGTTTAGAGTAATATATATGGTTTTGATTTGTGATAGGTTTAGGGTTAGGCCTAGAGTTAGCATTAGCATTATGGTATCATTAGGGTAATTTATAGGGTTATACCTAGGGTTAGGGCTAGGATTATGTTTAGGATTAGGGCTAGAGTAAGGGTTAGGTTCATGGTTGGGGCGAAGGTTAGAGTTAGGATTAGGTTTCAGAAATGGTTTGGGGTTTGATCTACTGTTAGTGCTAGAGTAAGGTTAATGCTAGGGTTATGGTCATGGTTAGTGTTAGGGTTAGTGTTAGGGTTAGGGCTGGGATTATGATTAAGGTTAGTGTAATAGATTTAGATGTCAGGATAGAGTTCAGGATAAATTTAGGTTAGAGTTAGGGTTAGGTTTATGGATAGGGTTAGCATTTGAGCTAGCTTAGGTTAGGTTTAGGGTAGGTTCACTGCTAGTTGTAGGGTTAGGTATATGTTTATGTTTAGGGTATGTTTAGCTTTAAGTCTAGTGTTTCGATTAGGGTAAATTTTAGGATTAGGGTAATGGGTAGGTTTCGAGCTAGGGTTATGTCTAGGGTTCAGGTTATGATTAGGGCTAGGGTTAGGTTAGTGTTAGGCCTTCGGTTACAGTTAGGGATAGCTTAAGTTTAAGGGTTAGGGATTGAGGTTGGGTTAGGGCTGGAGTGAGGGTTAGGGTTACAGTCAGGGCTAGGGTACTGTTAGGATTAAGGTTAGGGCTAGGGTTAGCATTAGGTTTAGTGTTATGGTTAATGTAGTGAATAGAGTTAGAGCTAGGGTTTGTGCTATGGTTAGGGCTGGGATTAGTTCTAGGGTTTGGGTGAGGTTTTGGGTTTGGGCTAGGGTTATGTTTATGGTAAGGTTAAGTGTTTGAGCTAGGGATAGAGCTAGGACGATGGTTAGGGTTAGGTTTAGGGCTAGTTTTAGGGTTACAGTTATGCTTAGAGTTAGGTTTAGTGCTACAATTAGGGCTAGGTTTTGTGTGGGGTTTAGGGCTAGTGTTATGTGTTTTACTAATTTAACAGCTAGAGTTACGGTTATGGCTAGATTTAGGGTTTTTCTAGTGTCAGGGTTAGTTTTTGGGTTAGGATAAGGTTTAGAGCTAGTTTTTTTTTTTTTTTTTTTTTTTTTTGGGGGGGGTGGTAAGTGTCAGGGTTTAGGTTAGGATTAGGTTTAGGGTTAGGTCCGGAATGTGGACTAGGGTTAGGTCTAGGTGTAGGGTTAGTGTTTGGTTTTGATAAGGGTTATTGTTAGGGCTAAGGCCAGGGTTATGTCTATATTTAGGATTAGGTTTAGTTTGAGGGCTAGTGTTAGTGTTAAGTTTAGGTATAGGATTACTCATAGGGCTAGTGTTAGGTTTTGGATAAGGGTTAGGGTCAGTTTTAAACCTAGGTTTTGTGTTAGAGTCAGAATAAGGGTCAGGGTTAGGGTTAGGTTTTGAGTTAAGTTTAGAGCTAGAATGAGGGCTAGGGTTAGGACTAGTAATAAAGTTAGTGTTTGGATTAGGCTTACGATTAGGCTTAGGACTAGGGAAGAAATAGAGTGAGGGCTTGTCTTGGGGTAAGTGATAGATTTAGAGCTAGGGTTAAGAATAGGGATAGGGTTAGAATTAGGGCTAGGGTTAGGGTTAAAGCTAGGGTTAGGCCTTGGATTAGGGCTAGGTTTTGTGTTAGGTTTAGAGGTATGGCTAATGTCAGAACTGGCATTACAATTAGGGCTGGTTTAGGGTTAGGTTTAGGGCGAGGTGTAGTGATTAGGTTTAGGGATAGGGTGATGTATAGAGCTAGAGTAGTGTTAGGGTCAGAGTCAGGGTCAGAATTAGATCTAAGGTTAGGGTTAGGACTTGAATTAGGGCTAGTGTTAAGGTTAGGTGTAGGTTTAGACTATGGTTTATGTTAAGTGTTAGTGTCAGTGCTATGGCTCTGTTTTGCTTGAGTGCTAGGGCTAGGGTTAGGGCTTGTTTTCAAATTAGTGTTAGGGTTAAAGCTAGTAATAGGGTATGGTTTAGGCTTATGGTTAGGGTTAGTTTTAGAGTTAGGTTAAATCTAGGTTATGGCTAGGGTTTTGTCTAGGGTTTGGGTTATCATAAGGGATAGGTTTAGATCTAGGGATAGGGCTAGGGTGAGAGTTAGAGTTAGACTTAGGGTTAGCGTTTGGTAGGATTAGGGTTAGGGCTTTATTAGGGCTAACATTAGAGCTAGGATTAGTATTAAGGCTAAGCCTAGGTTTAGGGCAAGTGTTAGGGTTATGGTTATGGTTAGGCATGATGTTATCGCTAGGTTTAGAACTAGGGTGAGGATTAAAATTAGGGTTAGGGCTAGTGTTAGGTTTAGGGTTAGTTAGGATTAAAACTAAGTTTAGGGCAAAGATTAGGGCTAGGGCTAATGTCAGGTCTAGGATTATGGTTAGAGATAGTTTTAGCTTTAGGGTTATGGCTAGGTATAGTGTAAGTGTTAGGTTAAGGTTTAAGGTAAGGTTTAGAGCTAGGGGCATTATTAGGGTAAAGTAGAGGGTTCCGGGTTGGATTAGGTTAATGTTTAAGGTTAGCACTCAAATTAGCTTTAGAGTTAGGGTTAGGATTAGGTTTATGGATATGGTTAGGTTTAGGGTTCAGGTTAGTTTTAGTGTAATGGATAGGTTTAGGGTTAGGACTAGGGTTAGGGTTATCCTAGGGTTAGCATTAGGGTTAGGGTTAGGGTTAAGGTAATGATAGGATTAGAGCTAGGTTTAAGGCTAGGGTTATTGTTAGGTTTAGGGCTAGGTTTAGTGTTAGCTTTTGGGTTATTTCAAGGGTTAGGGTTAGCATTATGTTTAGGGTAAGTGTTAGATCTAGGTTTACAGCTATTGTTAGGGTTAAAGCTAGTGTTAGATCTCTGATTAGAATAGGTTTTGGGCTAGGGTACTGCTAGTGTTAGGGCAACAGCTAATGTAAAAACTAGGGTTATGATTAGGGCTAGTTTTAGGATTAGGGTTAGGGATAGGTCTAGTGTTTGTGTTCGGTTTAGGTTTTAGAGCGAGGTCTAAGGTTAGAATTTCTGTTAGGGCTAGGTTTATGGTTTGGTTTAATAATAAGGCTAGGTTTAGGGCTAGGATAAGGGCTAGGATTTGTTTTAGTGTTATGGCAAGATTAAGGGCTAGGGCTAGTGTCAGGTCTAGGCTTACATTAGGGATAGATTGAGGGTTAGATTTATGTCTAGGTCTATTGTAAGGGTTAGGTTTAGGGTAAGGGTCAGGTTTAGATCTAGGGGTATTATTACAGTTAGAATTAGGTTTCAGGTTTGGTTTAGGTTAGGGTTTAGGTTTAGAGGTTGAATTAGCATTAGGGTTTGGTTAGGGTAATGATAGGTTTAGGTTAAGGGTTCATGTTAGGTGTAGGGTAATTGATAGGGTTAGAGTTAGCAAAAGGGTTAGGTTTAGGCCTAGGGTTATGTTTGTGTTAAGATTAATGCTAGATTTGGGGTTTGGATGAGGGCTAGGTTTTGTGTTAGGGTTAGGGCTAGTTTTAGAGATAGTGATGATGTCAGGTTTAGGGTTACAGCTACGGATAGTTATATTGTTAGGTTCATGGCTAGGTCTAATATTAGGTTTAGGGTAAGGGCCAGGTTAAGGGTAAGGTGTATTTTTAGGGTCAGGGTCAGGATTCGGTTTTGTGTTAGGTTATTTATTAGGATTACGGCTCAAATTAGCATTAGGGTTAAAATTAGGGTTAGGTTAATGAATAGGTTTAGGTTTAGGATTTAGGTAAAGATTAGGGTAATTGGTAGGTTGGGGTTATTGATAGGGATAGGGTTAGGCCTAGGGTTAGCATTTGGGTTAGGGTTATATTTAGGGTAATGAATAGCATTAGAGCTAGTGTTAGGCCTAGGGTTTTGGAAGAATTAGGGTTAGAGTTAGGGTTAGGTTTAGGGCTTGTTCTAGGGTTAGGTTTTGGGTTAGATTTAGGGTACAGGATATGTTTTGAGGTAGAGTTAGAGCTAGGGTGAGGGTTAGGCTTAGGATTATATCTAGGGTTAGATTTATGTTTAAGGTTAGGTTTAGTGTTAGGGTTAGGGCTAAGGTTATCTTTAGAGTTAGGTTAATGGATAGGGTTAGATGTCAGGTTAGGATTAGTCATAGTTTTAGGTTTAGGGTTAGTGTTAGGGTTAGGACTAAGTTTATCCTTAGAGTTAGGTTAATGGATAGGGTTAGATTTTAGGTTTGGGTTAGGAGTAATTTTAGTTTTAGGATTAGTGTTAGGGTTTTGGCTAGGGTTAGTGTCAGAGTAAAGGTTAGGGTTTTATCTAGGGTTAAGTCTAAAATGAGGGTTTGGTTTAGGGTTATGTCTAGTATTAAGTTTATAATTAGCTTTACAGCTCGGTTTATCACTAGGCTTAAGGTTCTGTTTAAAGTAATGAATAATTTTAGAATAGTATTAGGGCTAGTGTTAACATTATGATTAGGGCAAGGATTAGGTTTAGGTTTAGGGATAGGGCTAGGGTTATGTTTAGGGTTCGGTTTTGGGTTTTATCTAGGGTTAGGTCTAAGGCGAGGGTTAAGGTTAGCATGATGGTTAGGCTTAGGATAAGGGATAAGGTTAGGTTAGGGTTAGGGTTACACTTTGGCTAGATTTAGGCCTAGAATTAGGGCTAGGTTTTGTGTTAGGTTTAGAGCTAGTTTTAGTGCTATGGTAAAGTGAGGGTTATGTTTATGGTTATGGCTAGGTCTAATGTTAGGTTTAGTTTTTGGTTAGGGTCAGTTTTATATCAAGTGTTAGTGTTAGTGTCAGGGTCTGTGTTTGGATTAGTGTTAGGGTTAGGGTTAGAGCCAGAATTAGGATTGATTAGGTCTAGAGGTAAGGTTAGTGTTTGGCTTTGGCTAAGGGTTATCATTAGAGCTAGGGCTAGTTTTTTGTTTAGATCTTGGTTAAAGATATGGCTTTATTTAGGATTAGGTTTATTCTAGGGCTAGTGTTAGGGTTAGTTTTAGATATAGGGTTATGGGTAGGGCTAGTGTTAGGGCTTGGTTTAGGTTCAGGGTCAGAATAAGGGTTAGGGTTAGGATTTGGGTTATGGTTATAACAAGAAAGAGGGCTAGGGTTAGGTCTAGTAATCAGGTTAGTGTTTGGGTTAGACTAAGGATTAGTTTTAGGACTAGGTTTAGCTTTAGTATTGGGATTTGGCTTGGGTAAAGATAAGGTTAGAGCTAGGTTAGTGTTTGGGTTCGGATTAGGGTTAGAGCTAGTGATAGGGTTAGTGTTAGGGTGAAAGCTAGGGTTAGGTATCAGATTTGGGCTAGGTTTGGTTAGCATTATTTTTAAGATTATGGGTAGTGTATGATCTAGGTTTATGATTAGAACTAGTTTTAGAATTAGGGTTAGGACTAGGTCGAGTGTTAGGGTAAGTTTTAGGTTTAGGGCGATATTTAGAGGTAGGCTTAATGTTAAAGTCAGAGACAGGTTCAGAATTAGTTTTAGAGTTAAGATTAGGACTCAAATTAGTTCTAGGCTTAGGGCTAGAGGTAAGGTTAGGGTTTGGTTTTGGTAAAAGTTTAGGGTTAGTTTTATGGTTCAATTTTGTTTTAGGTCTAAGCCTATGGTTAGGGCTTATTTTAGGATTAGGGTTAGGGTTAGGGCTATTGTTAGGGTTAGGTTTATGTGTAGAATTAGGGTTAGATTTAGTGTTAGGATTAGATCTATGGTTAGGGCAAGGTTTAAGGTTAGGGCTAGTGTTATTTTAGACTATGGCTAGGAATAAGTTTATGGTAAGTGATAGGGTTAGAATGAGGGCTAGGGTAGTGCGGAGTAATCTTGAAGCTAGGGTTAGGATTAGGTTTAGAATTAGTGTAGGGTTAATGTTATGATTAATCTTAGGGATAATGTTAGGGCTAGAGTTAGTGTTAGGGTTAGAGTTTGGGTTAGGTTTAGTGTAAGCAATGGGGTTATAACTAGGTTTAGGGCTAGAGAATGTGTTAGAATTAGTGTTAGTGTTATGATTAAGGCTAAGTTTTGGGCTAGGATGAGAGCTCGTGTTCGTGTTAGGGTTAGGGCTAGGATTAGGTCTAAGGCTAATGTCTGATCTAGGCTTACAGTTAGCAATATGTTTTGGGTTATGTTTATGGTTAGGACTAGTGGAAGGGTTAGATTTACAGTAAGGGTCAAGTTTAGATCTATGTTTATTATTAGGGTCAGTGTACAGCTTAAGGTTTGGTTTAGGTTTAGGGCTCGAATTAGCATTAGTATTAGAGTTAGGGTTAGGGTAATGATTAGGCTTAGGATTAGGGTTCAGGTAAGTTTTAGGGCAATGGATAGGTTTATGGAATGTGATAGGCTTAGGGTTAAGCCTAGGCTTAGTATTAGGGTTAGGATTACGTTTAGGGTAATGGATAGAATTAGAACTAGGGATAGGGCTAGGGTTATGGTTATGATTAGGGCTAGGGTTAGGGTAGTGGATATAATTAGAGGTATGATTAGTTCTATGGTTAAGGTTAGGGTTAGAAAGTGTTAGGTTAGGGTTTGGGATAGGACTTGGGTTATGTTAAGGGTAAATTTTAAGCTTTGAGCTAGGGTTAGATCTAAAGCAAGGCTTAGGATTAGGGTTAGGGCTACAGTTAGGGCAAGGGTTAGAGTTAGGTTCTGTGTTAGGGTTAGGGCAATGGTTAATTTAAGAACTAGGGTTACCATTAGGGTTAGTTTTAATGTTAGGGTATGGGTTAGGTTTAGTGTTAGGGTTAGGTTTAAGGTGAGGGTGATATTCATAGCTAGGTTTTATGTTAGGGTAGGAGTCAGGGTCAGATGGAGTGTTAGGGTAGGAGTTAGGACTCGAATTAGGGCTAGGCTTACTTTTAGGGTTCAGTTTAAGGTGAGGGCTGTGTTTAGAGCTAGGGTGAGTGTTAGGATATGAGTCAAGGTCACGGTTGGTTTTAAGGTTAGGGTTAGGACTCAAATTAGGGCTAGGGTTAGGTCTAGTTGTAGTGTTAGTGTTTGGTTTAAGTTATGGTTTAGGGTTAGGGCTAACACTTGGTTTTGTTTTAGTCCTAGGATTAGGATTAGGGCTAGTGTTAGTGTTAGGCTTAGGCTTAGTGTTTTTGTTAGGGTTAAATTTGGATATAGGATTAGATCTAGGTCTGGGGATAGAACTAAAGATAGGGCAAGCGTTATGGCTAGGTTTTTGGGTTATGGTGAGGGATAGGGTTAGAACTAGAGATAGGGCTAAGGCTAGAGTTAGTCTTAGGGCTAGGGTTAGGGTTACGGTTAGAGATAGGGCTCAATTAGGGCTAGGATTAGGGCTAGGTTTAGTGTTTAGTTTAAGCCTAGGGTTAGGGTTAGGGGTAAGTTCAGGGTTTAGAGTTAGAGTTTAGAGTTTAGGTTTAGAGTTAGGGCAAAGTTTGTGGTAACGGATGGCTTTTTAGCTATGTTTAGAGGCAGGGTGTGGGTTATAATAAGGATTAGGACTATGATTAGGGTTAGGGTTATGATAAAGGCTAGGTTTAGGGCTAGGATGAGGGCTAGGGAACTTTTTTTAAGGGTTAGGGCTAGGATTAATGCTAGGGCTAATTTCTGGTCCAGAATTATGGTTAAAGATATTTTTAGGGTTAGGATTATGGGTACGACTAGTGTAAGGGTTAGGTTTAGGGTTAGGGTCAGGTTTATATCTAGGGGTATTATTAGGGTCAAGTTCTGGTTAGAGTTTGAAAAAGGTTAAGGTTTAAAGTTAGGGCTTGAATTAGCATTAGGGTTATGGTTATGGTTATGGTTATGGTAATGGATAGAGTTAGAAATTAGTTCAGGGTTAGTATCATGGTTAAGATTAGGGCTAGATTTGGGGTTAAGTTAGTGCTAAGGTTAGGGTTAGGGCTAATGTAAGTACTAGGGTCATGATTATGGCTAATTTTAGTGTTTTAGGTCTAGGTTTAGTGTTAGGTTTATGGTTAGGATTAGGGTGATGTTTAGACCTCAGGTTAGTGTTATGGTCAGAGTAAGGGTCAGGGTTAGTTTTAGGATTTGGCTTAAAACTTGAATTAAGGCAGGGGTTAGGGCTAGGTGTAGGGTTAGTGTTTTGTCTAGGTTAATGGTTAGGGTAAGAGTTTGGCTCAGTTTAGTTTTAGGGCTAGGGTAAGGGTTAGGGCAAATTTTAGGATTAGTGTTAGGGTTAGGGCTAATCTTAGAATTAGGCTTAGGCTTCGGTTTAGGGTTAAATTAAGAGTTAGGTTTTTATCTAAGGTTAGTGCTAGGGCTAAGGATAGGGCAAGGGTTAGGACTAGGATTTGGCATAGGGTTAGGTTTATGGGAAGGGAGAGGATTAGAATGAGTGATAGGACCATTGTGAGAGTTAGAGTTATTCTTAGGGCTAGGGTTAGGGTTAGGGTTAGGGATAGGCTAAATTACGGCTAGAGTTAGATTTAGGGCTAGGGTTAGAGCTAGTTTTAGAATTAGCATCAGGGTTTGGGATAGTTTTAGGCTTAGGCATTGAGTTTGGGTTAGATTTAAAGTTAGTTTTCAATCTAGTGTTAAAGCTATGTTCTAAGGACAGGGTGATTGTGACAACAAGGGTTAGGGTTAGAGTTAGGGTTACGTTTAGGGTAAGGGATGTGGTTTTGGCTAGGTTTAGGGCTAGGGCAAGTTTTAGTATCAGGGTTATGGCTAGATTTAGGGTTAGGGTTATGATTAAGGCTAAGTTTATGGCTAGGATAAGGTTTAGGGTTGGTGTTAGCGTTAGGGATAGTATTAAGGCTAGGGCTAATGTCAGGTCTAGGGTTATAGTTAGGGCTAGATTTAGTGTTAGGTTTATGTCTTGGTCCAGTGTAAGGATTAGGATTAGGGTAAGATTCAGGTTTATATCAAGAGTTATATTTAGGTTCAGGGTCAGGTTTAGGGTTTGGGTTATATTAGGGTTTTGGTTTAAGATAATGACAGGGTTAGTTTTAGGGTTTAGGTATGGTTTAGTTTAATGGATAGGGTTAGGGTTAGGCCTAGGTTTAGCTTAAGGTTAGTGTTACTGATAGGGTAATGGTTAGGACTAGACCCAAAGTTAGGGCTACGGTTATGTATAGGATTAGGGCTTGTTTGGAGTTAGGCTTAGGTTTAAATTTAGAGTTAAAGCAAGGTTTAGGACTCGGATTAAGGCTAGGTTTTGGGTTAGGTTAGGGCTAGGGTTAAGGCTACAGCTAATGTATGAAGCAAGGTTATGCTTAGTGCTAGTTATAGGGTTAGGGTTAGGGCTAGTTCTAGTGTTTGGTTGAGGTTTATGGTGATGATGATGTTTAGAGCCAGGGTTAATGTTAGGGTCAGAGTCAGGGACAGGGTTAGTTTTCAGGTAGGGTTAGGACTAGAATTAGGGATATGTTTAGGGCTAGGTGTAGGGTTAGTGTTTGAGTTAGTGTTAGGTTTAAGTATAGGGCTAAAGCTAGGTTTAGGACTCAGATTAAGGCTAGGTTTTGGGTTAGTTTAGGGCTAGGGTTAAGGCTACAACTAAGGTATGATGTAGGTTTATGATTACAGCTAGTTATAGCATTAGAGTTAGGGTCTAGGTCTAATGTTATGGTTAGACTTACAGTGATGATGATGTTCAGAGCCAGGGTTAGTGTTAGGGTCAGAATCAGGGTCAAGGTTAGTTTGGGGTTAGGATTAGAGTATAATTAGTGATAGGGTTAGGGCAAGGTGTAGGGTTAGGGTTTGGTTTAGGTTAAAGGTTAAGGTTAGGGCTATGACTCGGTTTTGTTTTAGGGCTAGTGATAGGGTTATGGCTAATTTTAAGATTGGTCTTAGGGTTAGGGCTAGGGTAAGTGTGAGATTTGGGCTTAGGTTAAGTATTATGTATAAGAGTAGAGTTATGGTTAGATTTAGTCTTAGGGTTTTGGTTAAATTTAGAGTTAGGTTTTGATCTAGGTTTTGAGGTAGAGCTAAATATAGGGCTAGGGTAGTCCTACGTTTAGGGCTAGGTATATGATGATGCTAAGGAATTGGGTTAGAACTAGGTGTAGGGCTAGTGTGAGAGGTAGAGTTAGTCTTAGGACTAGGATTAGGGTTAAGGATAGGGCTAAATTAGGGCTTGGATTAGGGCTAGGGTTAGTGTTAGGGTTAGGGTTATGTTTAGGTTTAGGGTAAGGGATGGGAATATAGCTACTTTTAGGACTAGGGTGAGAATTAGAATTAAGGTTAACGTTAACATTAGGGTTAGGGTTATGATTAAGGCGAGGTTCATGGCTAGGATGTGGGCTAAGTTTTGCATTAGGTTTAGGGCTAGGATTAGAGCTAGGTCTAATGCCAGGTCTAGAGTACAGTTACGGATAGTTTCAGCATTAGTTTTATGGCTAGGTCTATTGTAAAGGTTATGTTTCTTGTTAGAGTCAGGTTTAGAGCTATGGGTATTATTAGAGTCAAAGTCAAGGTTAGGGTTTGGGTTAGGTTAAAGTTCAGGGTTAGGGCTCAAATTAGTCTTATGTTTAGGGATTGGGTAATGACACAGTTAGGTTTAGGGTTCAGGTTAGGTATAGGTTAATGGAGAGGGTTAAGGCTATTGCTATGATTAGGGTTTGGCCTAAGTTTAGCATAAGTATTATAGTTATCTTAGGGTAATGAATAGGGTTAGAGCTAGGGTTAGGGCTGGGTTTATGGTTAGGATTTGGTCTAGGGTTAGGCTTAGGGTTATGGTTAGGGCTAGGGTTATAGTTAGGGTTATCTTTAGGGTTAAAGCTAAGGTGGGGCTTGGATTAGGGCTAGGTTTTGTGATAGGTTAGGGCAATGGCTAATGTAAAAACTAGAGTAATGATTAAAACTAGTTTTATGGTTAATTCTAGGGCTAGGTGTAGTATTAGGGTTAGATTTAATGTTGAAGTTTAGACCTAGGGTTAGTGTTAGTGTCACTGACAGTGCTCAGGTAGGGTAATGGTTGGGATTAAAGCAGAATTAGGAAAAGGGTTAGATCTAGAGGTAGGGTTAGAGTTTTGGTTAAGTTAAGGGTTATTGTTAAGGCAAGGTCTAGTTTGTCTTAAAGACTAAAGCTATAATTATGGCTAGATATAAAATTAGGTTTAGGTCTAGGGCTAGTGTTAGGGTTAGGTTTAGATATAAGATTATCAGTAGGGCTAGTGTCAGGTTTCGGTTTAGGGTTAGGTTTAGATTTAGACCTAAGATTAGTGTTAGGGTAGAATAATGGTAAGGGATACAGTTAGCATTTAGGTTATGGTTACATCTAGAATGAAGGCTAGGGTTAGGACTATTTATAGAGTTAGGCTTTGGTTAGGCTATGGATTAGTGCTAAGAATACCGTGAGCATTAGGGTGAGGTTTGGCTTAGGGTAAGAAATAGAGTTAAAGCTAGGGTTAGGACTAGATTAAGGTTTAGGTTTAGGGTTAAAGCTTGTGTTAAGCCTTGGATTAGGGCTAGTTTTGTATTAGGGTTAGGGCTAGTGTTATGGTTACAGCTATTGTAAGAACTAGGGTTATGATTAGGGTTAGTTTTAGGGTTAGGTTTAGGGCTAGGTCTAGTGTTAGGTTTAGGTTTAAGGTTAGGGTGATGTTTAGAGCTAGGTTTAGTGTTTGTATATGAGTCAGGGTCATGGTTATGTTTAGGGTTAGGATTAGGTGGCAAATTAGGGCTAGGGTTAGGGCTGGTGTAGTGTTAGGGTTTGTTCTAGGGTAAGGGTTAGTGTTAGGGGTATGGCTCGGTTTTGTTTTAGGGCTTGGGCTAGGGTTAGGGCTATTTTAGAATTAGCATTAGGGTTAGAACTAGTTTCAGGGTTAGGCTGAGGCATCGGGTTAGGGTTAGTTTTAGAGATAGGTTTCAATCTAATGTTAGTGCTAGGGCTAAGGATAGTGTAAGGATTATGACTAGGATTAGACCTTGGGTTAGTGTTATGGTAAAGGATAGGGTTAGAAGTACGGAAAGGTCTTGTCTGAGAATTATACTTAGTCTTAATTCTAGGGTTTGGGTTAGGTTTAGGAATAGGGCTAAATTAGGGCTAGGATAAAGTCTAGGTTTAGTGTTAGGGTTAGGGCTAGAGTTAGCATTATGATTAGGGATTCGGCTAGTGTTAGGGTTAGGGTTAGGGTAAGGGTTACGGATTAAGTTATGGTTAGGGCTAGTGGAAGTGTTAGGTTTAGTGTTAGGTCTGGGTTAGGTTTATGATTATGGTTATGGTTAGGGTTGGGTTTAGGGGTAGGGTCTTCATTAGTGTTAGGGTTAGTTTTAGAGTAATGTATTGGATTAGATGTAAGATTAGGTTTAGGGTTAAGTTTAGGTTATTGTTAAATATAGGTTTATGAATAGGTTTAGTTTTCATTCATGGTAAGGTTTAGGGTTAAGTTTAGGGCAAAGTTTAGGTTTAAAGTTAGGTTGAGGGTTAGGTTTATGATTAGGGTTATGGATAGGGTTAGGTTTAGGGCTAGGGTTATCATTAGGGTTAGGGTGAGGGTAATGTTAGGGTTAGAACTAGTGTTAGTACTAAGTTTAAGTTTAGGATTAGGGCTAAGGTTAGGTTTCTGTTTAGGAATAGGGCTAGGTTTATGTTTAGGCTAAGGGTTAGGCTTTGAGCTAGGGTTATGTGTAAGGTGAGGTTTAGGGTTAGGGCTACATTTAGGATCACGGTTATGATTAGGGTAGTTTTAGGCCTCAGATTAGGGCTAGGTTTTTTGTTATGTTTAGGCCCACGGTTAAGGCTATGTGTAATGAAAGATCTAGGGTTCTGGTTAGAGCTAATTTTAGGTTTAGAGTTATGGCTATGTCTAGTGTTAGGTTAAGGCTTTCGTTTAGGTTCAGGTTTAGAGCTTGGTTTAGTGTTAGTGTTAGGGTCAGTGTTCAGGTTCAAGTTAGGTTTAAGATGAAAGCCAGAATTAGGACTTGAGTTAGGTCTAGGGATAGGGTTAGTGTTTGCTTTAGGTTAAGGATTATATTAGGGCTAGGGCTCAGGGGTTTTTTTAGGTCTAGGTCTAGAGTTATGGCTATATTTAGGATTAGGCTTAGTTCTCGGGCTAGAGTTAGGGTTAGGTTTAGGTATAAGTTTACTGGTAGGGCTAGTTTTAGGGTTTGGTTTAGGGTGAGGGTCAGATTTAGACTGAGGGTTTGTGTTAGGCTAAAGATTTGAGTTAGGGTTAGAGCCTGAATGAGGGCTAGAATTAGGACTAGTAATAGGATTGGGATTTGTATTAGTCTATGGATTAGGATTAGGACTAAGGTTAGCATTATGGATAGGGTTTGGCTTAGGGTAAGTAATAGGTAGAGCTAGGGATAGGGCTAGGTTTAGGGTTAGGGTTAGTGCTAAGGCTAGGTTTAGGTTTAAGTTTAGGTTTACTTCTTGGGTTAGGGCTCAGATTAGGGCCAGATTTTCTGTTAGCTTTAGGGCTACGGTTAGGGGTATGGCTAATATAAGAACTAAGGTTATGACTAGAGTTAGTATTTGGTCTAGATCTAGTGTTAACGCTACCTTTAGGATTAGTGTGATATTTAGAACTAACGTTAGTGTTAGAATATAAGTCAGGTTCAGGGTTAATTTTAGTACTTGGACATGAATTAGAGCTAGAAGGTTATGGCTAGGATTAGGGTTAGGGTTTGGTTTAGGTTCACATTTAGGGTTAAGACAACATCTCAGTTTTGTTTAAGGAATAAGGCTAAGTTTATGGCTGCTTTTAGGATTAGCGATAGTGTTAGGTCTAGTGGTAGGTTGAGGATTAGGCTTAGGTTTAGAGTCAAATGTAGAGTTATGGTTAGATCTAGAATAGGGTCTAGGGCTAGGGTTAGGGCTAAGGTTAGGTCTTGTGTTATGTTTATTGTAATGGATAGGGTTAGAACTAGAAATAGGGCTGGGGGAGAGTTAGAGTTATTCTTAGGCCAAGGTTAGGAGTAGAGTTATGGTTAGGGCTAAATTAAGGCTAGGATTAGGGCTAGGGTTAGTGTTAGGGTTATGCCTATGGTTAGGGTTAGAGATATGGATAGTGTTAGGGTTAGGTTTAGTGATAGGGTTAGGGACAATGATGGGGTTATACCTAAGTTCAGGTCTAGGGTGAGGGTTCAAATTAGAGATAGGGCTAGAGTTAGGGTTTGGGATAGCATTAAGGCTAGGTATAGACCTAAGTTGAGGACTAGTGTTTGTGTTAGGATTAGGGCTAGGATTAGGACTGTTGCTAATGTCAGGTCTGGATTTATGGTTATGGTTATTTTTAGGGCTAGGTTATGGCTAGGTCTAGTGTAAGGGTTAAGTTTAGGTTAAGGGTCAGGTTTAAAGCTAGGTGTATTATTAGGGTCAGGGTACGAGTAGGGTTTGGTTTAGATTAAGATTTAGGGTTAAGACTTTAAATAGCTTTAGGGATAGGGTTAGAGTCTGGGTTAGGGTAATTGATAGGGTTAGCTTAAGGGTTCTGGTTAGGTTTAGAGTAAGGAATAGGGTTAGTGTTAGCAATAGTGTTAGCGTTAGGCCTAGGGTTAGCATTTGGGTTAGGCTTATCTTTAGGGTAATGGATAGGGTTAGAGGTAAGGTTAGGGCTAGGGTTAAGTTTAGAATTAGTAATAGGGTTAGGTTTAGGCCTAGGGTTAGTGTCAGGGTTAGTTTTGGGGTAAGTGTTAGCGTATGAGCTAGGATCAGGGCTAGCGTGAGGGTTAGGGTTAGAGTGAGGGCTAATGTTAGGGTTAGCGTTAGGGTTATGTTTAGATTAAAGTGAGAGTTTGAGTTAGAATTAGGGTTAGGGCGAGGTTTAGGTTTAGGGTTTGTCTAGGCTTATGGTTAGTGTTACCATAGAGTTAGTCTTTAGGTTAGGTTTACAGCTAGGATAAGGGCAATGTTTTGTGTGAGGTTTATGGCTATCATTAGGGCTATGGGTAATGTAAGAGCTAAGGACATGGTTATGGCTAGTTTTAGGGTTAGGGTTATGGATAAGTCCAGTGTTCCAGTTAGGTTTTGGGTTAGGATAAGATTTAGAGCTAGAGTTTGTTTTAGGGTAACTGCCATTGTCGGGTTAGGGTTAGGTTTAGGGTGAGGGCCAGATTTATGGCTAGCGTTGCGTCTAGGGATAGAGTTAGTCTTTACGTTAGGTTAACTGTTATTGTAGGGCTAGTGCTAGGTTTTTATTTAGGGCTAAGGCTAGATTTATGACTCTATTTGGGATTAGGTTTGGTCTAGTGCTAGTGTTACTATTAGATTTAGGTATAGGTCTACCAGTAGGGGTAGGGGTAGGGTTTGCTTTAGGGTTAGTGTCAGGTTTAGACCTAGGGTTAGTGTTAGGTTCAGAATATGGGACATGGTTAGAGTTAGGGTTAGAGCTAGAATGAGGGCTAGGATTCGGGCTAGTAATAGGTATATGGTTTGGGGTACTGTTAGTGTTAGATTTAGGCCTAGGTTTAGGGTTATCATTAGAGTTATTGCAAGGTATGATGTTACAACTATGTTTAGTTCTAGGATAAGGGATAAATTTCGGGTTAGGTCTAGAATTAAAATTAGGGATAGGATTAAGTCTAGGCTTAGAACTAGGATTAGAATAGGGATAGGGCTAATGTCAGGTCTAGGTTTAAGTTTTGTATAGGGTTAGGGATAGGGCCATGGTTTTCAGTTTGTTTTAGACCTAGGCCTAGGGTTAGGGCTAGTTTTATGATTAGCGATAAGTGTTAGGGCTATTGGTAGGGTCCAGTTTAGGCTTAGATTTATTTTTATGGTTAGATCTAAGTTTAGAGCTATGGCTAGGGTTAGGGATCAGGTGAGGACTAGTGTTAGGTCTATGGTAATGGATAGGGTTAGAACTAGAGATATGGATAATTCAAGAGTTTGAGTTAGTCTTTGGGCTAGGGTTAGGAGTAGGTTTAGGGTTAGGGCTAAATTAGGGCTAGGATTAGCGCTCGGGTTAGTGTTAGGGCTAAATTAGGGCTAGGATTAGCGCTCGGGTTAGTGTTAGGTATAGGGTTAGTGTTTGTGTTACGGTTAGGATTGGATTTAGGGGAAGGGATAGGGTTATAGCTAGCTTTAGGGCTATGGCGAGGGTTAGAAATGGGACTAGGGATAAGGTTACGGTATGGGTTAGAATTAAGGCTAGGTTTAGGGTTAACCTGAGGGTTTGTGTTAGGGCTAGGGCTAGGATTAGGGATAGGGTTAATGTCAGGTCTAGGTTTATGGATAGTATTAGTTTTAGCATTAGGTTATAGCTATGTCTATTATAAGGATTAGGTTTAGGGTAGGGGTCATGTTTAGAACTAGGTGTATTATTAGGGTCTGGGTCCGCATAGGGTTTGGTTTAGTTTCAGATTTAGGGTTAATACTTGAATTAGCAGTGGGTTAGGGTTAGGGTTAGGGTAATTGAAAGAATTAGTTTTATGGTTCCAGTTAGGTTTAGAGTAATGCATAGGGTTAGTGTTAGTGATAGGGTTATCGTTAGGCCTACTTATAGCATTTGGGTTAGGCTTACCTTTAGGGTAATGGATAGGTTTAGAGCTAAGTTTAGGACTAGGGGTTAAGGTTAAGATTAGGGTTAGGGTTAGGGTTAGGCCTAAGGTTAATGTTAGGGTTAGGTTTAGGGTAAGTGTAGGCATTTGAGCTAGGGTTAGGGCTAGGGCAAGGGTTAGGTTTTGAGTCAGGGCTAGGGTTAGGTTTAGGGTTAGGGTTATGTTTAGACTGAGGATTAGAGTTTGAGCTAGGGTTAGTGCTAGGGCAAGGGTTAGCATAAGGGTTAGGTCTAAGGTTATGATTAGGTTTAGGTTTAGAGCTAGGATGAGGGCTAGGTTTTGTGTGATGTTTACGCCTAACGTTAGGGCTATGGGTAATGTAAGAGCTAAGGATATTGTTATGGCTAGTGTTAGGATCAGACTTATGGATAAATCTAGTGTTAGGGTTAGGTTTTGTTTTAGGATAAGGTTTAGAGCCAGGGTTTCTATTAGGGTAAGTGTAATTGTTGGGTTAGGTTTAGTTTTATGCTTCGGGCCACAATTAGGACTAGTATTTGGTCTAGTGAGATGTTGAGTCTTTACATTAGGTTAAGGGTTATTGTGAGGGCTAGTGCTAGGGTTTTTTTAGGGCTAAGGCTAGATGTGTGGCTATATTTAGGATTAGGTTTGGTTTAGTGCTAGTGTTATTGTTAGTTTTAAGTATAGGTTTACCGGTAAGGGTGGTGTTAGTTTTCAGTTAAGGGTTAGGGTCAGGTTTAGATCTAGGGTTAGTGTTAGGATCAGAATAAGTGTCAGGGTTAGGATTAGAGTTAAGCTAGAATGAGTGCTAGGTTTAGGACTACTAATAGAGTTAGGGTTTGGGGTAGGCTAAGGATTAAGTTCAGCACTAGTGTTGCATTAGGGAGAAGGTTTGGCTTAGGGTAAGGGATAGGGTTAGAGGTATGGTTAGGGTTAGGTTTAGAGTCAGGGCTCGGATTAGGCCATGATTTGTGTTAGCATTAGGGCTATAGCTAATGAAAGAACTAGTTTTCTGATTAGGGCTAGTTCTAGGGTTAGGGTTAGGGCAATGTTTAGAGCTAGGGGTACTATTAGGGTCTGACTCAGGGTCAGGGTTATTTCTATGGTTAGGGTTATGACTCAAATTAGGGCTAAATTTAGGGATATGTGTAAGGTTAGTGTTTGGTTTAGGTTAAGGGTTAGGGTTAGGATTATGGCTTGGTTTTGAAAATAGGGCTAGGGTAGGGTTAGATCTAGTTTTCCAATTAGCATTAGGTATACGGCTAGTGTTGGGGTGAGGTTTTGGTTTAAGATTAGGGTTTACAACCAGGTTTAGGGCTACAGTGATGTTAGGATTGGAGCTAGGGATAGAGCTAGGGTTTGGGTTATGGTAAGGGGTAGGTTTTAAACTAAGGATAAGTGTAGGGCGAGAGTGAGAGTTACTCTTAGGGCTAGGGATAGGATTACGTTTAGGATTAGGGTTAATTTATGCCTAGGATTAGCCCTAAGGTTAGTGTTAGGTTTTGGCCTAGAGTAGGGCTAGGGATAGTGTTAGTGTTACGGTTAGGGTAAGGTATGATGCTACAGCTATATTTTGGGCTAGGGCATGGGATAAAATTAGGGTTAGGGTTCTGGTTAAGGTTAGGATTAGGATTAAGGCTAGGTTTATGGCTAGGATTAAGGGGATAGTTTGTGCTAGGGTTAGGGCTAGGATTAGTTCTAGGGCTAATGTCAGTTCTAGGGTTATTGTTAGGGATAGTTTTAGGTTTAGGTTTATGGCCAGGTGTATTGTAAGTGTTACGTTGAGGGTTAGGGTCAGTTTACTGCTAGGGGTATTATTAGGGTCAGAGTCAGGGTTAGGGTATGTGTAAGGTTAAGGTTTAGGGTTAAGGCTAAAATTAGCCTTAGGGTTATTGTAATGGATATGGTTAAGTTTCAGGTTCAGGTTAGGTTTGGTATAATGGACAGGGTTAGGGTAAGGCATAGGGTTAGAGTTAGTCCTAGGGACAGAATTTGGTTAAAATATGATTCAGTTAATGGATAGGATTAGAGCTACAGTTAGGATCAAGGATATAGTTAGGTTCAGGCTATGGTTAGGGTTATGCCTAGGGTGAGAATTTGCTTACAGTTATGGTTAAGGTAATGGATAAAATTATATCTAGGTTTAGGGCTATTGTTATGGTTAGGAATAGGGTTATGGTTTGGTTTAGGTTTTGGGTTAGGACAAGGTTAGGTTCAGGGTTAGGTTCAGGTTAAGTGTTTGGGCTAAAGATAGGGCTAGGGCTACAATTAAAATTAGGGTTAGGGCCCAGATTAGGGCTAGGATTTGGGGTAGGTTAGGGCTAGTGTAGGACTACCTCTAATATAAGAACTATGGTTATCATTAGGGCTAGTATAATGGTTAGCATTAGGACTGGGTCTAGTGTTTATATTATGTTTAGGTTTAGTGGGATGATTAGAGATAGGGTTAGTGTTAGGGTCATAGTCAAGTTCAGTGTTACTTTTAGGATTAGGGATAGGACTCAAATTAGGGCGAGGGTTAAGTCTAGGTGTAGGGTAAGTATTTTTGTTAGAGTTAGGGTAAGAATTAGGGATAATGCTAATGTCAGGTCTAGCGTTATATTTAGGTTAGGTTTAGGGTTGGGGCTATGGCTCAGTTTTGTTTTAGAGCTAGGGCTAGGGTTAGGGCTAGTTTTGGGATTAGCAATAGTGTTAGGGGTAGTAGTAAGGTGAGGTTTAATCTTATATTATTTGTTATGGTTACATCTAGGTTTAGGCCTAGGGCTATAGTCAGGGCTAAAGTTAGGGCTAGTGTTATGGTTATGATAACAGACAGGGTTAGAACTAGAAATAGGGCTAGTGTGATAGTTAGAGATAGTCTTAGAAATAGGGTAAAGGGTGGGTTTAAGGTTAGATCTAAATTAGGGCTTGGATTAGTGTTAGGGTTATTGCCAGGGTTAGGGTTAGTGTTAGTGTTATGGATAGGGTGAGGTTTAGGGAAAGGGATGTGGTTATAGCTAGGTTTAGGGATAGGGCGAGAGTTAGAATTAGGGTTAGGGCTAGGTTAGGGTTCGGTTTATGATTATGGCTAAATTTAGGGCTAGGTTTGATGGTTTTTGTTAGGATAGGGCTAGGATTAGGGTGAGAGCTAATGTCAGGTCGAGGGTTATTGTTAAGGATAGTTTTAAGGTTCGGTTATGGCTAGGTCTAGTGTAAGGTTTCCGTTTAGGGTAAGGGTCAGGTTTAGAGCTAGGTGTATTATAAGGGTCAGGGTCTGGGTAGGGTTTGGTTTAGTTTAAGGTTTAGAGTTAAGGATTGAATCAGCAGTAGGGTTATGGTTAGAATTAGGGTAATGGATAGGGTTATGTTTTGGATTCAGGTTAGGTTTAGAGTAATGGATATGGTTATTGTTAGCGATAGGGTTAGTGTTAGGCCTAGGGTTAGCATTTGGTTTAGGCTTATCTTTAGGGTAATTATAGGGTTAGAGCTAAGGTTAGGGCTAGAATTAAGGATAAGTTTATGGCTAGGGTTAGGGTTAGGCCTAGGGTTAGTGTCAGGGTTAGTTTTAGGGTAAGCATTAGGGTTTGAGCTAGGGTTAGGTCTAGGGCAAGGGTTAGGGTTAGAGTCAGGGCTAGGGTTAGGGTTAGGGTTAGTGTTATTATTAGGGAAAGGGTTAGAGTTTGAGCTAGGTTCAGGACTAGGGAAAGCGTTAAGGTTAGGGTTAGGTCTAGGGTTATGGTTAGGGTTGCGATCAGAGCCAGGTTAGGGCTAGGATAAGGGCTAGGTTAGATGATGTTTATGGCTAGCGTTAGGGCTATGGGTAATGTAAGAGCTCGGGTTATGGTTATGGCTAGTTTTAGCGGTAGGGTTATGGATAAATCTAGTGTTAGGGTTAGGTTTTGGGTTAGGATAAGGTTTAGAGCTAGGGATTGTTTTAGGTAAGCGTCAGTGTTTGGGTCAGGGTTAGAGCCAGAACTAGGAATAGCGTTGGGTCTAGGGATAGGGTTACTCTTTGTGTTAAGTTAAGGGTCATTTTTAGGGCTAGTTCAAGGTTTTTCTTTAGGGCTAGGGCTAGATTTATGAATCTATTTAGTATTAGGTTCGGTCAAGTGCTGTTATTAACTGTTAGGTTTAAGTATAGGTTTACTGGTAGGGATAGAGTTAGGGTCTGGTTTAGGGTTAGTGTCAGGTTTAGATCTAGGGTTAGTGTTAGGGTCAGAATAAGGGTTAGGGTTTGGGTTAGGGCTAAAGCTAGAATGAGGCCTGGATTAGGACTAGTAATAGAAATTAGGGTTTCAGATAGGCTAAAGATTAGTGGTAGGACTAGGGTAGCTTTAGGGTGAGGGTATGGCTTAGGGTAATGGATAGGATTAGAGGTAGAGTTAGGATTATGGATAAGATTAGGGATAGGTTAGGGATAGGGTTAGGGTTACTGTTAGGATTAGGTTTAGGGTTAGGGTTGTGGTTTGAGTTAGTTTTAGGGTTAGGGTTAAGTTTAGGGATAGCATTAGTGTTTAATTAAGGGTTATAGTTAGGTTTCAGATTAGTGCTAGGTTTAGGGTTATGGTTAGTGTTAGGTTTAGAGTTAGCATTAGGTGAGTATTAGGGTTAGGGTAAAGATTAGGGTAAGGATTAGTGTCAGGGTTAAGGTTAGGGTTAGAGACAGGGTTAGTTTTAGGGTTAGGGTTAGGGTTAGGATTAGGGTTATGGTTAGCATTAGGATTAGTCTTAAGTGTAGTGTTAGTATTGGTATTAGGGTTAGGATTTGGGTTAGGCTTAGGGTTACAGTTAAGGTTAGGTTAATGGTTAGGGTTAGGATTCGTATTAGGGTTAGGGTTAGAGTTAGTGTTAGGGTTAGTTTTTGTGATAGGGTTAGGATTAGGCTTAGGGTTCAGGTCAGGTTAGGTTTAGGGTTAGTTTTAGAGTTAGGGTTCCAGTTGGCTTTAGGGTTAGTGTTAGGTTAGTGTTCGGTAAGGATTAGGGTTTGAATTAGGGTTAGGGTTAAGGTTATCATTAGGGATAGGGTTAAGATTAGAGTTAGAATTATGGTTTGGGTTAGAGTTAGGGTTATGTTTAGAGTTAGGGTTAGTGTTAGGTTTAGGTTCAGGTTTAAATTTAGTTATAGGTTTAGGGTTAGTGTTAGTGTTAGAGTTAGGGTTAGGTTTATAATTAGTTTTAGGTAGGGATTAGGGTTAGGTTAGGGTTAGGGTTATGGTTTGGTTAGGGTTTGTGTTAGGATTAGCATAAGGTTAAGGGTTTGTGTTAGGGTTAGTGTTAGGGTTAGGTTTATAATTATGTTTATGTAGGGATTAGGGTTAGGTTAGGTTTAGGGTTATGGTTTGGTTAGGGTTTGTGTTAGGATTAGTGTAAGGTTAAGGTTTTGTGTTAGGGTTATTGTTAGGGTTAGGAATAGGGTTCATGTTACGGCTATGTTTAGGATTAGGTTTAGGGTTCATGTTAGGGTTACATTTAAGTTTACGGTTAGGATTAGGGTTACTGTTACTGTTAAGGTTAAGTTTAGGGTTAGGATTATTGTTTGGGTTAGTGTTAGAGTTAGGTTTAGTGTTAGTGTTAGGGTTAGGTATAGAGTAAGTGTTAGGGTTAAAGTTACGTTTATGGTGAGGTGTAATGTTAGTGTTAGTGTAAGGCTTAGTGTTAGTGATAGGATTAAGGTTAGGTCCTGGATACCATTAGGGTTAGGGTTAAGGTTAGGGTTAGGTTTAGTGTTAGGGTTAGGGTTCATGTTAGATTTAGGCTTTATTGCAGGGTTAGGGTTCGAGTTAGTGTTAGGGTTAGGCTTAGGGTTAGGATAAGTGTTATGTTTAAGTTTAGGGTTAGTGTTAGTGTTAGTGTTAGATTTAGGTTTAGGTTTAGGGTTAATGTTAGGGTTAGTGTTAGGTTAGGGATAGAGTTATGGTTAGGGTTAGGTTTTGTGTAAGGGTTAGTGTTAGTGTTAAATTTAGGTTTAGGTTTAGGGTTAGTGTTAATGTTAGATTAGGGATCAGGTTAGAAATAGTACTAGGATCAGGGTTAATTTTAGGGTTAGTGTTAGATTTAGGGATAGGGATAGGGTTAGTGTTAGGGTTAGGTTTCGAATTAGAGTTAGCTTAGTGTTAGGTTTAGGGTTAGGGTTAGTGTTAGTCTTATGGTAAGGGTTAGGGTTAGGGTTAAGTTTAGGCTTAGAGTTTGGGTTAGGGATAGGGTTAGGGATAGGGTTAGGTTTTTGGATTATAGTTTGAGTTAGGGTTTGGGTAAGGGTTAGGTTAGGATTAGGGTTAGGGTTTGTGTTAGGTTTAGGGTTAGGCTTGGATTAGGTTTAGAGTTAGGGTTAGGGTAAGTGTAGGGTTAGTTTTAGGTTTAAGGGTTAAATTAGGGTTAGTGTTATGGTTACTATTAGGGTTATGGTGAGAGTTAATGATAGGTTTACATTAGGGTTATGGTTAGGTTTTGTTATAGGGTTAGTGTTGGGGTTAGAGTTGCAGTTAGTGTTAGTGTTAATCTAGTGTTAGGGTTAGGGTTATGGTTACATAAGGGTTATTGTTAGGGTTTGATTTGGTTTAGGTTTATCTTTTGGATTAGGGTTTGTTTTCAGGTTAGGGATTGTGTTAGGGTTAGTGTTACAGTTATGGTTAGTGTTAGGGTTAGGGTAGGGGTTAGGATTCCTGTTAGAATAAGTGTTAAGATTAGGATTACTGTTTGGGTTAGGATTAGATATACAATTAGGGTTATTGTTAGGTTTAGGGTTAGGGTTAGTGAAAGGGTTAGTTTAGGGTTAGGGTTATGGTTAGATTAAGGATAGGGTTAGTTTTAGGGCTACAGTTACTGTTAGGGTTAGTTTTAGTGTTAGGGTTAGGGTTGGGTTAGGTGTATGGTTAGGGTCAGAGTTAGCGTTCATGTTACGGTTAGACTAGGGTTAATGTTAGGATTAGGTTTACAATTAGGAATAGAATTAGGGTTTGGTTTACAATTAGGGTTAGGGTTATTGACAGGTTTGAGTTAGGGTTAGGGTTAGGTTGAGCTTTAGGGTTAGGGTAAATTTTAAGGTTAGTTTTAGGGTTAGATTTAGGTTTAGGTCTAGGGTTAGTGTTAGGGTTAGGGTTATTGTTAGGTTTAGGGTAAGTTTTAAGATCAGGGTTAGGACTCGAATTAGGGCTAGGATTTGTTCTAGGTGAAATTTAGGGTTTATTTTAAGTTAAGGTTTAGGGTTATGTCTATTCCTCAGTTTTGTTTGAGTTCCAGGGCGAGGGTTAGCACTAGTTTTATGATGAGTATTAGGGTTAGGTCTACTATTAGTGTTAGGCTTAGGCTTATGGTTACAGTTATATTTAGAATTAGCCTTAGATCCAGGGTTAGGCTAGGACTAAGGAGAGGGCAAGGTTTAGGGCTAAGGTTAGGGCTAGGATTAGAGTTACAGTAAGGTATAGTGTTAGAACTAGGAGTAGGGCTAGTGTGAGATTTAGAGTTTGTCTTAGGGCTAGGATTAGGTTTAGGGTTTGGATAAGGGTTAAGTTAAGGCCAGGATTAGGGCTAGTGTTAGTGCTCAGTTTAGGCCTAGTGATAGGGTTATGGTTAGGTTGATGTTTAGGAAAAGGGATGGCGTTATAGATAGGTTTAGAGGTAGGGTTAGGGGTAGAGTAGGGATAGGGATAGGCGTAGAGTTAGAGTTATGATTAAGGCTAGGTTTAGGGCTAGGATGAGGGCTAGGGTTTTTGTTGTTGTTGTTGTTGTTTGTTTGTTTATTACTAGGATTAGGGCTAGGGCTAATATCAGGTCTAGGATTATGTTTAAATATAATTTTAGGGTTAAGTTTAGGTCTATATCTAGTGTAAGTGTTAGGCTTAGGGTAAGGTTCAGGTTTAGAGCTAGGGAAAATTTTAAGGTTAGGGTCAAGGTTAAGGTTTTGTTTAAGTTAGGATTTAGGTTTAGGGCTTGAAGTAGACTTGACACACTGAATTAGTTCTAGGGGCTGACTCTAATGTTTGTTCCTCTTGAAGTAGCCCTAAGAAGAGACTGAAGAAAAACACTATCATTTGAAAGCGTTTGTCATGCTTCCACAAAACGAGTTTCCTGATATCTCAGCAAATATTTTTTAACCCAATCTTGATGATACTTGGCAGTAATGATCAGTACACCAATTCCACTTGGCCCCCCAAATTTCGTTCTTCTGGGTTGAAGCTTTCGTTTGCAGAAACAGTTTGAATTTTTAGGTTTTACTTTGTTTTCCCCTTTAGGAACAGAAGCCAATGGAACTCTAAATCAAACACGTTTTGGGCTACCTGCTTGAAACTTGAAACACTTAATTAGTTCTCAGTGCTATCTCTATGGTTTGTTCCCTCTTGAAGAAGCCCTAAGCAGAGACTGGGGAAAAACACATTCATTTGAAGCGTTTGCCAAGCATCCACAAAACTACGAGTTTCCTGTTTTCTCTCATGGTGTAGTGTGTCAACTTTCAAGCAGCTAGCACAAACCCTGTTTGATTTAGAGTTCCAACTGCACCTATCACTATAGGAGAAAACAGAGTGAAACCTAAAAATTCAAACAGTAACTGCAAATAAACGCTTCAACCCAGAAGAATGAAATCTGGGGGTCCAAGTGGGATTGGTGTACTGATCATTACTGCTAAGTATCACCAAGGTTGGGTTAAAAAATATTTTCTGGGATTTTAGGAAACTCGGAGTTCTGTGGAATCCTGGCAAACCCTTTAAATGAAAGTGTTTTCCCCAGTCTCTGCTTAGGGCTAGTTCAAGAGGGAAAAAAAAAAACATGAGATAGCAATGAGACCTGCTGTAGTGTGTCAAGTTTCAAGCAGCTAGCACAATCCGTGTTTGATTTAGAGTTCCAAATGCATCTATCACTATAGGAGAAAACAGAGTGAAACCTAAAAATTCAAAGTGTCAGTGCAAACGAACGCTTCAACCTAGAAGAACAAAATTTGGTAGCCCAAGTGGAATTATTGTACTGATTTTTACCGCCAGGAATCAAGATTGGGTGAAAAAATATTTACTGACATTTCAGGAAACTCGTAGTTTTGTGGAAGCTTGGCAAACACTTTCAAATGAAAGTGTTTTTCTTCAGTCTCTTCTTAGAGCTACTTCAAGAGGAACAAAGCCTAGAGTCAGCACTCAGAACTAATTCAGTGTGTCAAGTTTAAATCAGCTAGCACAAACCGTGTTTGGTTTATAGTTCCAAATGCATCGATCTCTATAGCAGGAAACAGAATGAAACCTAAAAATTCAAACTGTTAACTGCAAAAGAACGCTTCAACCTAGAAGAACGAAATTTGGGAGACGAAGTTGGATTGGTGTACTGATCATTGCCACCAAGAATCATCAAGATTGGGTGAAAAAACATTTGTTGAGGTTTCAGGAAACTCGTAGTTTTGTGGAAGCTTGGCAAACGCTTTCAAATGAAAGTGTTTTACCTCAGTCCCTTCTTAGGGAACTTTAAGAGGAACAAAGCATAGACAGAGCACTCAGAAATAATTCAGTGTGTCAAGTTTCAAGCAGCTATTACAAACCGTGTTTCATTTAGAGTTCCAACTCCATCTATCACTATAGCAGAAAAGAGTAAAACCGAAAAATTCACACTGTTACTGCAAACGAACGCTTCAACCTAGAAGAACGAAATTTGGGGGGCCAAGTGGGATTGGTGTACTGATCATCACCGCCTAGTATCATCAAGATTGGGTGAAAAAATATTTGCTGAGATTTCAGGAAACTCATTGTTTTCTGGAAGTTTGGCAAACACTCTCAATTGAAAGTGTTTTCCTCAGTCTCTGCTTAGGGCTAGTTCAAGAGGGAACAAACCATGAGATAGCAATGAGACCTGCTGTAGTGTGTCAAGTTTCAAGCAGCTAGTACAAACCGTGTTTGATTTAGAGTTCCAACTGCATCTATCACTATAGGAGATAACAGAGTGAAACCTAAAAATTCAAACTGTTACTGCAAACAAACGTTTCAACCTAGATAAACAAAATTTGGGAGACCAAGTAGGACTGGTGTACTGATCATTACCACCAAGTATCATCAAGATTCAGTGAAAAAATATTTGCTGACATTTCAGGAAAATCGTAGTTTTGTGTAAGATAGGCAAATGCTTCAAATAAAGTGTTTTTCCCCAGTCTCTTCTTAGGGCTTCTTCAAGAGGGAACAAATCATACAGAGAGCACTGAGAAATAAATCAGTGTGTCAAGTTGCAAGCAGCTAGCACAAAACCTGTTTGATGTAGAGTTCCAACTGCATCTATCACTATCAGAGAAAACAGAGTGAAACCTAAAATTTGAAAGTGTTCCTAAAAACGAACGCTTCAGCATAGAAGAACGAAATTGGTGGGCCAAGTGGGATTGGTGTACTGATCATTATCGCCAAGTATCATCAAGTTTGGGTGAAAATATATTTGCTGAGATTTCAGGAAACTCTTTGTTTTGGGGAAGATTGACAAACGCTTCATATGAAAGTGTTTCTCCCAGTCTCTGCTTAGGGCTAGTTCAAGAGGGAACAAACCATGAGATAGCAATGAGACCTGCTGTAGTGTGTCAAGTTTCAAGCACCTAGCACAAACCCTGTTTGATTTAGAGTTCCAACTGCATCTATCACTATCGGAGAAAACAGACTGAAACCTAAAATTTGAAAGTGTTCCTAAAGAGTTAGGGTCAGGTTTAGAGCTAGGTGTATTATTAGAGTCATGTTCTGGGTTAGAAATTTGGGATAGGTTAATGTTTAAAGTTAGGGCTCGAATTATCTTTATGGTTCATGTTAGTGTAATTATAGGGTGAGGTTTAGGGTTTAGGTTTGGTTTAGAATAATGCATAGGTTTAGGATTAGGGTTAGGGTTAAGTTTAGGCCTAGGTTTATGGTTAAGGCAATGTATAGGATTAGAGATAGGGTTAGGGCTAGGGTTATGATTTTGATTAGGGCTAGGTTTAGGATTAGGTTTAGGGTTAAAACTCGGGTTAGGGCTTGGTTTGGGGCTAGGTTTGGGGTTAACTTAGTGCTAGGGTTAGGGGTAAGGCTAATGTAAGTATCAGGTTACAATTAGGGTTAAATTTAGGGTTAGGGTAGTGGTAGGTCTAGTGTTAGGTTTAGGGTTAGGGTTAGGGTGATGTTTAGACTAGGGTTAGTATATGGTCAGAGTCAGGGTCAGTGTTAGTTCTAGTTTTCATCTTAAAACTAGAATTAGAGCTAAGTTTAGGGTTAGGGTTAAGGTTTGATTTAGCTTAAGGGTTAGGGTTACGGCTAGGTCTCGGTTTTGATTTAGGGCTAGTGTTAGATTTAGAGTTAGAGTTAGGCTTAGGATTAGGTTTTCATTTAGAATTAAATTTATATCTATGTTATGGCTAGAGATAATGATAGGGCTAGGGTTAAGTCTAGAGTTAGGGTTAGGATAAGGGTTCCAGTAAGGAATAGGGTTCGACCTAGGAATGGGGCTAGGGTGAGAGTTAGATTTAGTCTTAGGGCTAGGGTTAGGGCTAGGGTTAGGAATAGGACTAAATTAGTGTTAAGATTATGGCTAGAGTTAATTTGGGGTTTAGGCCTAAATTTAGGTTTATGTTTAGGATTAAGGCTAGGTTTAGGGCTAGGATAAGGGCTGGGGTTTGTGTTAGGTTTTGGACTAGGATTAGAACTATGGCTAATGTCAGGTCTAAGGTTATGGTTGGGGATAGTTTTAGGATCAGGGTTATGGCTATGTCTAATAAGAGTTAGGTTTAATGTAAATTCAGCCTTAGACCTAGGAGACTTATTAAGGTCATGGTCATTGTTAGAGTTTGCTTGAGGTTAGGGTTTATGGTTAGGGCGTGAGTTAGCACTAGGGTGTGGGTTAGGTACCGATAGGGTTTTGTTCAGAGTAATTGATAGTGTTAGGGTTAGTGATAGGGTTAAGATTAGGCCTAGGGTTCGCATTAGGGTAAGGGTTATGGTTAGTATAATGGATGGAATTAGAGCTAAGTTTAGGGCTAGGTTTATGGTTTGGAATAGGTCTTGAATTAGGGTTAGGGTTAGGGTTAAAACTAGGTTTAGGCTTAGGTTTATGTTTAGAAAAAGGATTAGGTTTTGAGCTAGGGTTAGGGTTAGGGTGAGGATTAGGTTTAGGGTTACTTCTAGGTGTAAGATTATAGTACTCATAGGGTTAGGGTTAGGATTAGGGCTAGTGACATCATTAGGGATAGGGTTAGAATTAGGGTAATGTATACGATTATATGTAGATTTAGAGCTATGTTTAACGTTAGATTGAGGTTTAGGCTTAGAGTTAGGGCTATGGTTATGTTTAGGTTTCTAGTAAGGGTTAGGGTTTGAGCTAGGGTTAGGTCTATTGCAAGTGTGAAATTTAAGATTAGGTCTAGGGTTAGTTTTCCAGTTAGGTTAGGTTTAGCATTAAGACTAGAATTATCAAAAAGTTTAGGTTCAGGTTTAGAGTAATCGGTAGGTTTAGAGCTGGGTTTAAGGCTAGGGTTAAGGTTAGGATTAGGGCTAGTGTTAGGGTTAGATTGAGGGATAGGTGTAGGTTTATGTTTAGAATAATGTTTAGGCTTTGAGCTAAGGTTAGGACTAAGGAGAGAGTTAGGTTAAGGTTAGGGCTAGGGTTAGGGTTATGCTTAAGGCTTGATTTAGACTTAAGATTAGATGTGTGTTTTGTGTTAGGTTTAGGGCTAGGGTTAGAGCTATGGGTAATGTAAGAACTAGGGTTATGGGGTTATGGCTAGATTTTTGTGTTAGGGTTTTACATATGTCTAGTGTTAAGTTTAAGTTTTTGGTTAGGATAAGGTTTAGAGCTAGGGTTTGTGTTAGCATTAGCATCATTTTTTGGGTTAGCTTTGGGTTTTGTTTAGATCTAGTGCTAGTGTTATGGTTAGTTTTAGGTATAGGTTTAGTGGTAGGGCTAGTGTTAGGGTTTGGTTTAGTCTTAAGGTGAGGCTTTGATCTATTGTTAGTGTTAGGGTCAGAATAAGGGAAGGGTTAGGCTTAGGCTTCGTGTTAGGTTTAGACACAAGATTAGGGCTAGGGTTAGGACTAGTAATTGAGTTAGAGTTTGGGGTAAGCTAAGGGTTAGGGTTAGAAATTTTGTAGCTTTAGAGTGAGAGTTTGGCTTAGGGTAAGGAATATTTTTAGAGCTAGGGTTTGGGTTAGTGTTAGGGTGAGGGTTAGGGTTAATGTTAAAGCTAGAGTTGAGGATCAGATTAGTGCTAGGTTTTGTGTTAGGGTTAGGGCTCTGGCTAATGTAAGAACTAGCTTTACAGTTAGAGAGCGTTTTAGGGTTAGGAATAGGGCTAGGTCTAGTGTTAGGGTTAGGTTTAGGGTTAGGGTGATGTTTAGAGGTAGGGTTAGTTTTAGGGTCAGAGTCAGGGTCAGTATTAGTTTTAGGGATAGTGTTAGGACTAGGTGTAGAATTAGGATTTGGTTTAGGTTAAGGGTTAGGATTAGGGCTATAGCTCAGTTTTGTTTGTGGGCTATGGCTAGGGTTAGGGCTAGTTTTCTAATTAGAATTAGGTTTAGGGCTAGTGTTAGGGTAAATGTTAGTTCTAGGTTTAGGACTATGGCTAGGTTTAGGGATAAGGTTAGGGCTAGTGTTAGGGTTAGGTAATAGATAAAGTTGGTACTAGAAATAGGTGTTGGGCTACAGTTAGTGTTAGTCTAAGGGCTAAGGTTAGATTTAGGGTTACAGTTAGCAATAAATTAGGGCTAGGATTAGAGCTATGGTTAGTGTTAGTTTTAGGCCTAGAGTTAGGGCTAAGTTTAGTGTTAGTGATAGTGTTAGGGTTAGGGATAGGGGAAAGGATGTGGTTATACCTAGATTCAGAACTAGAGCGAGGGTTGAAATTAGGGGCTGGGCCAGGGTTAGGGTTTGGGTTCCGGTTAAGTCTAGGTTTAGGGCTAGGATGAGGGCTCTGCTTTGTTTTAGGTTTAAGGCAAGAAAAATTAGGTAGAGTGCTAATATCAGGTCTAGGGATATGGTAATGCATACTGTTAGTGTTAGTTTTATGGCTAGGTCTAGTTTAAGGATTCTGTTTAGAGTGGATCAGTTTTAGAGCTAGGTGTGTTATTAGAGTCAGTGTCTTGTACAGAGTTTGGGTTAAGTTTTGGTTTAGTTTTAGGGCTCGAATTAGCAATAGGGTTATGGTTAGGGTTAGAGTAACTGATAGGATTAGGTTTAGTGTTCAGGTTAGGTTTAGGTAAGAATAAGGTTAGTGTTAGTGATAGGTTTAGGCTTAATCCTAAATGGATAGGGTTAGATTTAGGTTTAGGACTAGGGCTCGTGTTAGTTTTAGCATAACTGTTAGGATTTGAGCTAGGATTAGGAGTACTGCAATGGTTAGGTTTATGGTTGTGTCTAGGGTTAGGTTTACCGTTAGGGTTAGTGTAAGTTTAGAGATAGGACAAGTGTTAAGTTTACATTTAGGGTTAGAATAGTTCTAGGGTTAGGGGTAGTGTTATCATGACATTTATAGTTAGGGTTAGGGTAATGGGTTGGTTTAGAACTATATTTAGAGCTATGTTTGTGTTAGGCTTAGGTTTTGGGTAATGGATAGGTTAGGGTTAGGGCTATAGTTAGGATTAGGGCTAGGGTTAGGGTTAGGGTTAGGTCTAGGGTTAGTGTTAGAGTTAGGTTTAGGGTAAGTGTTATTTTTTGAGCTATGGCTAGGGCTAGAGTGAAGAATAGGGTTAGTGTCAGGTCTAGGTTTAGGATTAGGGTTAAGTTCAGGGCTAGGGTTAACATTAGGATTAGGGTTATGCTAGGGTGTTGAATAGGATTAGAGCTAGTGTTAGGTCTAGGTTTATGGTTAGGATTAAGTGTAAGGTTAGGTTTAGGGTTAGGGCCATTTTTAGGGTTAGGATTAGGTTTAGGGTAATGATTAGGATTAGGGTTAGGGTTAAAACGAGGTGTAGGGCTCAGTTTAGGGCTAGGTTTTGGGTTAGGTTAGGGCTAGGATTAGGGCTAAGGCTAATGTAAGAGTTATGATTAAGGCTACTTTTAGGGTTACTGTTAGGGCTAGTTCTACTTTTAGGGTTAGGTATACTCTTAGCGTGATGTTAGAACTAGGGTTAGAATAAGGTCAGAGTCAGGTTCAAGGTTAGTTTTAGGGTTAGGTTAGAACTGGAATTAGGGCTGATGTTAGGGCTAGGTGTAGATGTAGGTTTTGGTTTAGGTTAAGGGTTAGGGTTAGGGCTATAGCTCGATTTTTTTAGGTCTTGAACTAGATTAAGGCTAGTTTTAGGATTAGTGTTAGGGCTAGTGTTAGTGTGAGGTTTAGGCTTAGGGTTAAGGAAGGACTTAGAGTTATGGTTAGTTCTAGGTTTAGAGCTAGGGCTAGTGTTGGGGTTAAGGTTATGGCAAGTGTTACAGTTATGTTAAGGAATAGGTTTATATCTAGTAATATGGCTAGGGTGAGAGTTAGAATTAGTCTTAGTGCTAGTGGTAGGGTTAGAGCTAAATTAGGGCTAGGATCAGGTCTAGGATTAATGTAAGGGTTAAGTCTAGAGTTAGAGTTAGGGTTAGATTTGGGGGAAGGGATGGGGTTATGGCAAGGTTCAGAACCACGGCGAGTGATAGAATTAGGGATAGGGCTACAGTTAGGGTTTTGGTTAGGATCAAGGCTCGTTATAGGGCTAGGATGAGGGCTAGCATTTGTGTTAGGGTTATGGCCAGAATTAGGGCTAGGGCTAATATCAGGTCTAGGGTTATGGTTAGGAATAGTTTTTGGGTAAGATTTATGGCTAGGTTTAGTGTCAGAGTTAGGTTTATGGTGAGGTTCAAGTTGAGAGCTAGGGGTATTATAATAGAGTCAGGTTTTGGGTTTGGGTTAGGTTGAAGTTTAGGGTTATGGCTCAAATTAGCATTAGATATGAGTTAGAGTTAGGATAATGGATAAGGTTAGGTTTAGGGCTCAGATTAGGTTTAGGGTAATGGATAGGTTAGGGTTATCCCTAGGGTTAGCATTAGGTTTATGGTTATCATTAGGGTAATGGATAGGGTTAGGCCTAGGGTTATGTTTTTTAAGGCTAGATTTAAGGTTATGGTTAAAGTTAATGCTAGGGTTAGTTTTAGGTTATGGGTTAGGGTTTGAGCTAGGGTTAGTGCTAAGGATAGGGTTAGGCTTAGGATTAGGTCTAGGATTAGGATTAGTGTTACCATTAGGGTTAAGGGTATGGACAGGTTTAGATGTTGGGTTAGGGGGGTTAGGGTTACGTTTAGATTTAGGACTAGGGTTAGTGTTAAGTTTAGCATAATTGTTAGGGTTTGAGCTAGGGTTAGGACTATGGAAGGTTTAGGTTTATGGTTAGGTCTAGGGTTAGGTTTACAGTTAGGGTTAAAATAGGTTTAGGGTTAGGGATAAGGTTATTGTGGCATTTATGGTTAGGGTCAGTGTAATTGATGGGGTTAGAGCTAAGGTTAAGTCTAGTTTAAAGTTTAGGATTAGGGCTAGGGCTAGGGTTAGGTTTAGGGTTAGGCTTATTCTTTTCTTATTGTTAGGTTAAGGGTAAGTGTCAGGCCTCAATCCTAGGCCTAAAATAACACAAAACCTAGCCCTAATCATAGGCCTAAACCTAGCCCTAAGTGTAACCCTAAACTAACCATAGCCCTATCCCTAACCCTAACCTTCCCCTTAGACCTAACCCTAGATCAAAGCCTAACCTTTACCCTAAACATAACCCTAGCCCTATTGCAAACCCTAACCTAACCCTAGCCCTAATCCTAGCTCTAATCCTATCCATTACCCTAAACATAATCCTAACACTAATTCTAACCTTAGGCTTAACCCTTACACTATCACAACTTCTAAACCTATCCATTACCCTAAAAGTAACCTATCCATTACCTAAGCCTATTTATTACCCTAACCCTAACACTAACCCTAATGCTAATTAAAGCCCTAAACCTAAACCTTAACCTAAACTGAACCATAAGCCATACCCTGACCTTACTAATACATCTAGCTCTAAACTTGACCCTTACCCTAAATCTAACCCTTACACTAGACCTAACCATAAACATAATCCTAAGTCTATCCCTAACTGTAACCCTAGACTTAATCCTAGACAGTTACCCTAAAACAAACTCTAGCTCTAATCCTTATCCTAACTGAAAAACTATCCCTAACACTACAAACCCTAAATATACCCATAGCCATAACCCTAGTTCTTACATTACCCATCACAGTTTGAAATCTGGTATCGCTATACCACCAGATTCACACTTCCTGCTTAGAATTGCTTTTGCTATTCTGGGTCTTTTGTTTTTCCATATGAATTTCATGATTGCTTTATCTATTTCTACAAGAAATGCCATTGGGATTTTGGTTGGCATCGCATTAAACCTGTAGAGAACTTTGGGTAATATCGCCATTTTGATGATGTTAGTTCTTCCTATCCATGAACAGGGTATATTTTTCCATCTTCTAAGATCTTCTTCTATTTCTCTCTTTAGGGTTCTGTAGTTTTCATTGTATAAATATTTCACCTCTTTTGTTAGGTTGATTCCCAAGTATTTTTTTTTTTTTTTTTTTTTTTAGGATATTGTGAAAGGGGTGGTTGTCCTCATTTCCATTTCAGAAGATTTGTCGCCGATATACAGGAATGCCTTTGATTTGTGTGTGTTGATTTTATATCCTGCCACTTTGCTAATTCACTTATTAGCTCTAGTAGTTTCTTTGTAGACCCTTTTGGATCTGTTAGATATATTATCATATCATCTGCAAATAGTGATAATTTAAGTTCTTCTTTTCCTATTTTTATGCCTTTAATTTCTTTTGTCTGTCTAATTGCTCTGGCTAGTATTTCAAGGACTAAATTGAATAGAAGTGGTGATAGAGGGCATCCCTGCCTTGTTCCAGATTTTAGAGGGAATGCCTTCAGTTTTTCTCCATTCAGAATGATGCCAGCCTGCCTAGCCCTAATTTTAGACCTAACCCTACAACAAACAGTAGCCTTCATCCGAGCCCTAAATCTAGCTTAATCACAACCCTAACCCTAACCCTAGCCCTAATTCTAATTCTAACCCTCACTCTACCTCTGAACCTAGCTGTAACACATCCCTTACCCTAAACTTAACCCTAAAACTACCCCTAATGCTAGGCCTAAACTGAACACTAATCCTAGTTCTAATCCTTGCCCTGATTTAGCCCTATCCCTAAAACTAACCATAACCCTAGCCCTAAGACTAACTCTAACTCTCACCCTAGCCTTATCCCTAGTTCTATCCCTATCATTTACCATAACCCTAAACCTAACCCTAACCCTTGCCTTATCCTTAGACCTAGCCCTAACCATAGATCTAACCCTAACTCCAAGTCTTATCCTAACCCTAAGCCTAAGCCTAACACAAACACTAGCCCTAATCCTAATGCTAATCGTACAACCTGGGACTAAAACAAAACTGAGCAATAGGGGCTGAGGATGTGGCTCAAGTGGAGCGCATTCGCCTGGCATGTGCAGGGTGCTGAGTTCAATCCTCAGCAACAATAAAAATATAATTAAAAAAAAAAAAGATGTTGTGTCCACCAAAAACTAAAAAATTAAAAATAATGAAAAATTCTCTCTCTCTCTCTCTCTCTCTCTCTCTCTTTCTCTCTCTCTCTTTCTAAAAAAACTAAGAAATTGTCCTAATCTTTAACCTTAACTTAAACCAAACCCTAACACTACACCTAGACGTAATCCTAGCCCTAATTTGAGTCTTAACCATAACCTTAAACTAACCCTGAGGCTGAGTCATATCCTAACACTAACCCTAGGTCTAAACACCACCCTAAACTTAAACCAAACCCTAACAGTAACCCTAACCTTAATTTGAGTCATAACCCTAACCTTAAAACTAACCCTGACGCTGACTCATATCCTAACAATCATCCTAGCTCTAAAGACGGCCCTCACCTTAAAGTGAACCCTAAAAGTAATCCTAGCCCTTATTTGCATTTTAACCCTAACCCTTAAACTAATGCTGTATTTGAATTATATCCTAATACTAACCTAGCTATAAATATCACCCTAATATTAAACCTAACCCTAACACTAGACCTACCCATACCCCTAATCAACCTTAATTGTAACCTAGTTCTTACATTATCCATTTCCATAACATTAGCCCTAACCCTAACGCAAAAATTAGCCCTAATCTGAGCCCTAAACCTAGATTTAACCCTAATCCTAACCCTAACTCTAGCCCCAAACCTAGCTCAAAGCCTATCCCTTACCCAACACAAAACCCTAAACCTAATGGTAATCCTATCCCTAATCCTTAATCTAACCAAAGCCCTAACAATATTAATATCCATAACCCTACCCTAACTCTAGCTCTACTGCTATTCCAAACCATAATGATAACCTGACCATTATTTTCACCTAAGTGAAACACTAAACCTAGGTCTAAACCTGGCCTTAACCCTAGACCAAACCATAACACTAGCCCTAGACCTAAACCAAATCCTAAATCTAGCCTTAACTCTAGCCCTGGACCTAAATAAAAACCTATCCCTAGCCCTTAAAGTAACCCTTAACCTAACACAAACACTATCCCTACCCCTAGACCTAAACTTAATTCTATTTCTGGTTGTAACCCTAACTCTAACTCGAACCCAAAGACTGACACTGCCTTTAAGAGTAAACCATCCTCTAAACCTGGTCATAACCAAAAATCTAAACCTAACACTAGACCTACCAAAACCCTAAACCTCAAACTAGCCCTAAACATAACCCTAGCTCTCACATTACTGACAGCCCTAATGCTAAGCCTAAAACTAACACAAACCTAGAGCTAATCCTAGGCCTAAGCATAACCCTAACCCTAACCCTAAACTAACACTTGATTAGTCCTAACCCTAGCTCAAAGCCTGACCCTTATCCAAATCATAAACCTACACCTATCCCTAAATATACTACTAACACAAGCCCTAATCCTAAACTTAACCCTAGCACTAAACCTAGCTCTAAATCTACCCATTACCCTAAAACTAACCCTAAACCTATTGATAACCCTAGGCCTAATCCTAACCCTAAACCTAACCAGAAAACTAACACTAAACCTAACCCTAAACCTCACACTTGCCATAGACCTAACTTTAGCTCAAAAACTAACCCTTACCATAAACCTAAACATAATCATAGCCCTAACCCTAAACCTAAACCTAAATCTAAAACTAACCATAACCCTATGCCTACATCTAACCATATCCATTACTCTAACCCTACCCCTACCCCTAATGATGATGCTAGTCCTAATCCAATCCTAACCATAACCATACTCTAATCTTATCCCTAGAACTAACTCTAAAACTAACTCTCACCCTAGACCTAACCATAGCTCAAAACCTAACCCTATGCTAAACATAATCTTAACACTCACCCTAGTTTTAACTCTAACCCTAATCCTAAATCATGACCTATTCCTGACCATAACCCTAGCCCTAATCTTAGTTCTAACCCTATCCATTATCCTAACCATTACCCTTACCCTAATGCTAAACCTAGGTCTAACACAAACCCTATCGCTAAACCTAACCCTATCAATTACTGTAAACCTATCTTGAACACTAAACAAAAACCTATCATTACACTAACAATTATCCTAAGGCTTATTTGAGCCCTAACCCTAAACCCTAACTTCAACCAAACTCTAACCTGATCCTGATTCTAATAAGACCCCCAGGTATAAACATGACCCTTAACCCTAAATCTAACCCTTAAACTAGACCTAGCCATTAACCTAATCATAAAACAGCCCTCTCCTCAACTGTAACCCCATACCTGACATTAGCCCTAGCACTAATCCTAGCCCTAACCCTAACAAAAAATCCAGCCCTTATCCTAGCCCTAAAGCTAGATTAATCCTAATCCTAGTTCTAACCATAGCTCTAACCCCAATACTAACCTAGCCCTAATCTTAGCCCTAAATTCACCATATCTTTAAACCTAACCATAACCCTAGACCTAAGAATAAATATAACTCTCACACTAGCCCTATCCCTAGTTCTAACCCTATCCCTTAATGTAACCCTAACCCTAGACCTAAACTTAGTCCTAATCCTTGCCCTATCCATAGCCCAAGCATTAACCTTAGATCATAATCTATCTCTAAATCTAACCCTGACCCGGAGTCTAAGCCTAACCCTAACACGAGCCCTAACCTTAACACTAATTCTAAAACTATCCCTAATCCTAGCCCTAGCCGTAAAACAATATCGAGCCATAAGCTCTATACCTAACCTTTAAACTAAACCAAACCCTAACCATACACCTACCCATAACCCTAGCCCTAATTTGAGTTTTAAACCGAACTCTAAATCTAACCCTGACACTGACTCTGACACTAACACTAATTCTAGCTCTAAACATCACCCTAATCCTAACACTAACCCTAACACTAAACCTGGCCCTAAACTTAACCCTAAAATTAGCCCTAATTGTAACCCTTGTTCTTATATTAGCTGCAATCCTAACCCTAAGCACTAACTTAACCCAAATCGTAGCCCTAATTCGAGACCTAACATGAGCTTTAACCCTAACCCTAACTCTAACTCTAGTCCTAGCCCTAATCAGAACCATAAAACTAGCCCTAACCCTATACATTACCATAACAATAACCCTAACCATAAGGCTAACCCTAGGCCTAAAACTAATACTATCTCTAATCCTATCCTTATAAATTTCCCGAAACCTAACATGAACCCTAATTCTAAGCTTATCATTACCCAAACCCTTACCCTAATGTTAATTCAATCCCTAACTTTAAGCCTTAACCTATTCCAAACCCTAACCTAGACCTTCACCTTAATAATACCCCTAGCCCTAAAACTGACCCTAACCCTAAACCTAAACCTTACACTAGACATACCCATAATCCTAACCCTAGCCCTAATCCTAGCCCTAAACCTAGCCTTAATTCTAACCCAAACCATAACCCGATGTTTAACGCTAATTCTAACCCTTACCCTAGCCCTAAACCTAGATAAAACCCCATCCCTTATCCTAAACCTAACCATAACCCTAAACCTAACTATAATCTTAAACATAACTATATCCCTTGCCCTAACTCTAGGCGTAACCCTAACACTAAGCCTAGCACTAATCCTAATTTAGTCCTATTCTAACCCTAAACCTAGACTTAAGCCTAACTCTAACACTTGCCCTAGCCCTAGCCCTAGTTCTATCCTTAGCCCTAACATAAAACAAACCCTAACACTACACCTAGACCTAACCATAGCCTTAATTCAAGTCCTAAACCTAACCTTAAAAGTATACCTGACACTGACTCATATGCTTAACTCACCCTAGCTTGAAACTTCATCCTAAACTTAAACCAAAACTTAACAGTATCCCTAGCCCTTATGTAAGTCCTAACACTAACCCTGACCATGACTCATATCCTAAAACTAACCCTAGATCTAAATATTACCCTAACCTTAAACTTAACTCTAACACTAAAACTACACCAACCCTAACCCTAACCCTAAAACTAACCCTAATTGTAACCCTAGTTCTTATATTAGCGATTGCCCTAACCCTAGTTCTAACCCTAACACAAAACTAGCCCTAACCCTAACCTTAAACCTAACTTTAACCCTAACCCTACCCTAACTCTAGCCCTAAACCAAGCTCTGACTCTCTCCCTTACCTTAAGTGAAACCGTAACTCTAATGGTAAACCTATATCTGACCATAATCCTTAGGCTAACCAAAACATGAACCCTATTATTAGTCCTGACCCTAGCCTTCATTCTACTCTAATCTTATCCCAAATCCTTACACAAACCCTGACCCTTATTCTGACCCTAACACAAACCCTAGGTCTAAAACTGACCCTCAACCTGGAGTAAACCCTAACACTGGCCATACCGCTAACTTATACCTAAACCTAACCTTAACACTAGACATAACTCTAACTCTCACACTATCCCTATCCCTATTTCTAAGCCTATCCATTACCATAACCCTAACCCTAGCCCTAACCCTTGTCCTATCCTTAGTCCTAGCACTAACCCTAGATCTAACCCTAACTCAAAATCTAACACTAACCCTAAGCCTAAGCCAAACACTAAAACTAGCCCTAAAACTAATGATAATGGTAATACTAGCCCTAACCCGAACCCTAGCAGTAAAATAAACTGAGCAATATCCCTAACCTTCAACCTTAACTTAAACCAAACCCTAACACTACACCTAGACCTAATTATAGCCTTAATTCGAATCCTAACCCTAACCTTAAAACTAACCCTGACCCTGACTTATATCCTAACACTTACCCTAGCTCTAAACACCCTCCTAACCTTAAACTAAAACCTAAAAGTAAACCTATTCTTAATTCGAGTCCTAACCCTAACTCTGACTCTTACTCATATCCTAACACTAACCCTAGTTCTAAATATCATCCTAACCTTAAACCTTACCCTAGCACTAGACCTACCCCTAAACCAAACCCTAAAATTAACCCTCATTGTAACCCTAGTATTTACATTAGCCATTGTCCTATTATTAGCCTTAACCCTAACCCCAAAACTAGCCCTAACCCAAGCTCTAAACCTAGATTGAACCCTAACCCTAACTCTAGCCCTAACCCTAGCTCTAAGGCTATCCCTTAACCTATGAATAACCCTAACCCTAATGGTAGCCCTAGACCTATGCCTAATCCTTAGACTAACCAAAATCCTAACCTAATAAATAGTCCTGACCCTAGCCCTCATTCTAGCTCTAATCCTATCCAAAATCTGAACACTAACCCTGACCCTTTTTCTGACCCAAACACAAACCCTAGTTCTAAACCTGACCCTAACACTAGACTAAAACCTAACACTAGCTCTGGACCTAAACCTAATCCTAAATCTAGCCTTATCTCTAGCCCTAGACCTAAACAAAAACCTAGTCCTAGGCCTAACAATAACCCTTATCCTAACACAAACACTAACCCTACCCCTAGACCTAAACCTACTCCTAATTATGGCGATTACCCTAACTTGAACTCTAACCCAAACACTGACTCTGCCTTTAACAGTAAACCTACTTCTAAACCTGACCCTAACTGAAAATCTAAACCTAACACTAGATCTTGACATAACCCTAACCCTGAAACTAGCCTTAATCATAATGCTAGCTCTTGCATTACCCTCAGCTTTAATCCTAGGCCTAAACCTAACACAAAACCTAGAACTAATCCTAGGCCTTAACCTAGCCCTAAGCATAACCCTAACCCTAACCCTAGCCCTAACCCAAACCTAACCCTCACCTTAGTCCTAACACTAGCTCAAAACCTAACCCTTACTATAAACATAAACCTAGATCTATCCCAGAATCTAACCTTAAACCTAGTCCAAATCTTAACCTTAACACAAGCCCTAACCCTAGCTCTAAACTTAACCATTACCCTAACCCTAAACCTAATTGTAACCCTAGCCTTAACCCTAATTATAATCCTAACCCTAAACAGAAAACTAACCGTACACCTAACCCTAAACTAGTATTCTCTATAGCCCAACCATAAATCAAACCCTAACACTTAACATAAACCTAAACATAACCATAGACACAACCTTAACCCTAAACTTAAATCTAGCCCTGTCCCTAACCCTAAACCTGCAACAAACCATATTTATTACCATAAACCTAAACCTAAACTTAATTATAACCATTCCCCTAGCCTTAACCCTAATCCTAAACCTACCATCATCCTATCTCTAAACATAACTCTGAACGTAACCCTTGCTCTAACCCTAATCATAGATAAGAACCTAACTCTTACACTAAACATAACACTAACACTAACCCTAGTTCTAACCTATAAATTAACACTAACTCAAGACCTAATCCTAACCAAAAGTCTAGCTATAAACTTAAGTCTAACTGTATCCATTACCCTAATCATAACACATATTCTAATGCTAATGCTAGGCCTAACCCTATCTCAAGACATAATCCTAATCAAAACCATAGCCCTAACCTTAACTCTAACTGTATCCATTACCCTAAACATAACCCTTTCCCTAATGCTAACCCTAGGCCTAACACTAAACCTATCACTAACCCCAACCCTATCAATTAAACCTAACTTGAATGCTAAATTTAACCCTATCATTACCCTAACTGTAACCCTAATGGTAATTTAAGCACTAACCCTAAACTCAAACCTAAAAGAAACCCTAACCATGATCCTGACCCGAATAATTCCCCTATCTCTAACATGACCCTTACCCTAAACCTAATCCTTACATTAGACATAGCCATAACCTAACCCTAAAATTATCCATAACCATAACATTACATCTGACGTTAGCTCTAGATATAATCCTAGTGCTAACCCGAAAACAAACCCTAGCCCATATTAGCACTAAACATAGCCTTAATCATAACCCTAACCTTAAACCTAGGCCTAACTTAAAACCAACCCTATCCCTAATCTTAGACCTAACAGCCCTATCCCTAACTTTAATCATAACCCTAGCCCTAAAACTAAGTCTAACTCCCTCCCTAGCCCTAAAACTAGTCCTAAACCTATCCCTTACTGGAACTCTCAACCTTGTCCTAACCCTAGGCCTAACCCTAGCCGTTTTCTTATCCCTAGCCCTAACCCTAGATCTAACCTTTACTCTAAATCTAACCCTAATGCAAAGCCTAAGCCTAAATCTAACACTAACCCTAACCCTAACGCTACTCCTAAAACTAGCCCAAACTCTAGCCCTAACCTTAATACAAAACTGAGCCATAGCCCTAACCCTAACCCTTAAACTAAACCAAACCTTAATCCGACACTTGCCCTAATCCTAGCCCTAATTCTAGTTTTAAGCAGAACTCTAAAACTAACCCTAACCCTGATTCTGATGCTAACACTAACCCTAGCTTTAAACACCACCCTAAACATAACCCTAAGCATAACACTTGACCTAGACCTAACCCTAACCCTAACCCTAAAACTAGCCCTAATTGTAACCCTAGTACTTACATTAGCCATAACCCTAACCCTAGCCCTAACATAACCCAAAACCTAGCCTAATCTGAGCCCTAAACCAAGCTTTAACCCTAACCTTAACCGTAACCCTAAACCTAGCACTAATAATAACCATAACCTTAGCTCTAACCCTAACTCTAACCCTATCCATTACCCTAACCATAATCCTAACCCTAATGCTAGCCATAGGTCTAAACCTTACCATATCCATAATCCTAACCCTATCCATTATCCTAAACCTAACTTGAAACCTAAACCTAACTATATCATTACCATAATCCTAAATCTATGCTAATTTGAGCCCTACATTTAAACCTTACCCTATCCCAAACACTAATCACTACCCTGACCCAAACAATACCCTTAGCTCTAAACCTGATCCTAACCCTAAACCTAACCCTTACACTACATCTAAACTTACCCTAAACTATCTTTAACTGTAAAGCTGGAACTGAAACTAGCCCTAGCCCTAATCCTAGCCCTAAACCTAACCTTAATTCTAACCAAAACCATAACCCGATGTTTAACCCTAATTCTAACCCTCGCCCTAGCCCTAAACCTAGCTATAACCCCATCCCTTACCCTAAACCTAACCATAACCCTAAACCTAACCACAATCTTAAATCTAACCACATCCCTTGCACTAACTCTAGGCGTAATCCTAACACTAATCCTAGCACTAATCCTAACTTAGTCCTATTCTAACCCTAAACCTAGCCTTAAGCCTAACTCTAACTCTTGCCCTAGCCATATCTCTAGTTCTATCCTTAGCCCTAGTCCAACCCTTGATCTAAACCTAACTCTAAATTTAAACCTAACTCTAAATTTAACCACAACAATAATCCTAAACCAAACCCTAACACTAGCCCTTACAATAATGCTAATCCTAAAACTTGACTTACCACTAGCCCTAGCCTTAAAACAAAACCAAGCCATATCCCTAACTCTAAACCTTTATCTAAACCAAACCATAAACTAGCCCTAACCCTAACTCTAAAAATAATCCTTTCCCTGACACTGATCCTAACACTAATTCTAGCTCTAAACATCACCCTAAACTTAAATTAACCCTAACACCAGATCTAGCCTTAACCATAACCCTTAAAATAAACCAAACCTTAATCCTACACTTGCCCTAAAACTAGCCCTAATTGTAACCCTAGTTCGTATATTAGTCATTGTCATAACCCTAGCCCTAACCCTAACACAAATCTTACCCCTTATTCTAGTCATAACCGTAACATAAACCCTAATCTGAACCCTAAACTAGCCCTAACCTTAACCCTAACCTGAGCCGAAACCCTAGCTCTAACCCTATCACTTACCCTAAGCCATACCATAAAACAAATGCTAACCCTAGTCCTTAACCCTAATCCTTAGCCTAACTTAAACACTAACAGTATTACTCGTGCTAACCCTAGTCCTCATTCGAGTTCTAACCCTATCTCTGACCCTTATTCTGACCCTAACAGTAACCCTAGGTCTAAACCATACCCTAACCCTAAACCAAACCCTAACACTAACCCTACCAGTAAGCCTATATTTATACCTAACCGTAACATAGATCTAGACCCCAAACTAATCCTAAATATAGCTACAATTCTAGCCCTAGACCTAAACAAAATCCTAGCTCTAGCCCTAACAATAACCCTTCACCTAAACTAAACTCTTACCCTAACCATAGACCTAACACTACTCCTAATTCTGGCTCTAGCCCTAACCCTAATCCTATCCAGAACACTGACCCTGAACCTAACATTAACCTGTCTCTAAACCTGACCCTAACCCAAAACCTAGTCCTAAAACTAGACCTAGCCTTAACCCTAACCCTAATACTGGCCCTAAGCATAACCCTACCCTAACCCTATTTTAATCCTAATCTTAAACGTAACAGTAGCCCTAACCCTAACCATAGTCCTAACCCTAGCCCTCAACCTAACACAAAACCTAGCCATAATCCTAGGCCTAAACTTAGACCTAATCATAACCCTAACCCTGACCCTAGCCCTAACACTAATCCTAACACTAACGCTTGGCTTAGACATAACCCTAGTACAAAGCCAAACCTTTACCCTAAATATTAACCTAGCCCTATCCTAAACCATAACCCTAACCCCAGCTCTTATCCTAACCTTAATCCTAGCTCGAACATTAGTTCTAACCCTGTAAATTACCTAATTATAACCCAATCCATAACACTAAAACTAATCCTACCATAAACGTATCCCAAGACCTAACCATAAAACTAAACCTCACCATAGCCCTAACCCTCGCGGATATTAAGCCATACATTAAACCTAATCCTAAGACTAGCCCTAATCCACACCCTAACCATAACACTAACCCTAACCCTAAATCTAACATTATCCATTAATATAACCCTAACTGTAATGAAAAATCTAGCCATAACCTAACCCTAACTGTAAAGAAAAATCTAGACATAACCCGAACCCTAAACCAAACCCTAACTATAAACATATCCCTAGACCTGAACGTAAACCTAAACCTCACCCTAGCCACTATTCTAGCTCACAGAGTAACCCTTACCCTAACCTAACCATAACCGTAGCCCTAAATCTAATACTTACCATAACACCAAACCCTAGCCCTATCCCTAAACCTAATTCTAATTTTAGACTTAATCCAAACCATAACCTAGCCCTAACCCTAGCTCTAAATATATCCATTATACTAAACATAATACTAACCTATTGTTAAATTTAACCCTATTGCTAAACCTTAACCCTATTGCTGAACCTAACCCATCCATTACCCTAAACCTTAACTGAAACCTAAACATAACCCTATCCATTACCCTAACCCTAAGCCTAAACCTAACACTAATTCAAGCCCTAAACCTAAACTTTGACTGAAACCAAATGCTAACCCTGACTCTAAACCTAATAATGCAACTCTAAACCTGACCCTTACCCTAAACATAACTCTGACACTAGACCTAGCCATAACCTAACCGTACAACTAACTTTAATCATAACCCTAGGCTTGACATTAGCTCTAGCCCTAGTTCTAGCCCTGAAATTAACAGAAACCCTAGCCCTAAACCTAGCCTTAATCTTAATGTAAACACCAACCCTAGCCCTAATCCTTATTTCAACCCTCTCCCTAGACCTAAAGCTAGCTATAATCTTGCCCATTCCACTAAACTTAATCCTAACCCCAATGCTAAACCTAAACCTAGCCCTATTCCTAGGCCTAACCCTCACACTAACCCTAGCCCTAATCCTAGCACTATTTTAGCTTTAACCCAAACCCTAACACTAAGTCTATTCCTAAATCTAAATCTAACTCTCATCCTAGACATTTTCCTAGGTCTAACTCTATTTCTTACCATAACACTAACCCTAGCCCTAACCATAATGCTGGATCTAACCCAAACTCTAAATCTAACCCTAAACCCAAGCCTAAACCTCACCCTAACACTAGCCCTAACCTTAATACTAATTCAAAATCTAGTCCTAACCCTAGCCCTAGCCCTAAAATAAAACCGAGCAATAGCCCTAAACCTAAAACTAACCCTAACCCATAGAAGTCAAGATGAAGTGAAACCTTAAAACACAAACTCTTTCTGACAGTGAACCTTGAACTGAGAAGGCCCAAACTGGGAAACATAGTAATTCTAGGTAAAAGATGAATTCAACCGATATCAAAAAAAATTGGAACAAAACTATCTCTAACCCGAACATAAGTTCTAACCCTAGCCCTAACCCTAATCCTAAAACTAAGCCTTTCCTGTTTATAGAGCTTGATCAAAAAAGTCAAAAACTTGGAGTGCCTAGTAGGGCAAGGTAACAGATGAATCCTGCCCAGTATCAAAAATTCTGACCAATAATCGGGGAAGGTGTTTCAGTACATGCCTATTTCCCCTGTTTTTTCCTAATGTACTCTTGGATAAATTGTTTTTTAATGCTTCAGCTTAAGGTACTTTCACAAGGAACAAACCAGAGGATGCCCACAGCGAAGTGATTGAGTGTGAAGTTTCATGCAGCTAGCACTAACCCTGTTTGATTTCCAGCTCCATTTCCATCCACACCTACAGGCCATAATGTAGTGAAAACTAAAAATTCAAACTGTTCCTGACACTGAACCATTGAACCTTGAAGGCCCAAATTTGGGAAGCCTATTAAGGTTGGTCACAGATGAATCCTATATAGTATCAAAGTAATCTGACCAAAATATTTGAAGCTCTTTCAGTACATGTGTATTTTGCTTGCTCCTAAAGCACTCAGAGATAAAGTTGTTTCTTACTACTTCAGCTTAGGGATACTTCACAGGAAACAAACCAGAAAATGCTCACTGAGAACTGATTAAGTGTGTGAAGATTCAAGCAGCTAGCACAACATGTTTGATTTCCAGCTTCATTTCCTTTCACCTCTATAGGGCAAAAAGAAGAGAAACATGAAAATTGAAACTGTTCCTGAGAGAAAACCCTTTTATGTAGGAGGCCCAAACATTTGGGGTATAGTAAAAATAGGAAAAAAAGGTGAATCCTGCCCACAATGATAGAAATTTAAAAAAAAAAAAACTAACTCTAACCCTAAACCAGATCTAAACCTAGTCCTAATACTAAGTCTAACCCTAAAACTAATCTGTTTAGAGAACCTTTGATCATAGAAATTTCAAAATGGGGAGTCTAGTGGGGCAAGCTTACAGATGAATCATGTGCAGCTTCAAATAAATCTGACAAAATAATCGGGGGAGCTATTTCAGTACATGCATATTTCACTGTTTTCTCCTAAAGTGTTCTCAGATAAATTAGTATTGCATGCTTCAGCTTATTACTAATTTCACAAGGAACAAACCAGAGAGTGTCCACAGAGAATTTATTGAGTGTGTGAAGTTTCAAGCAGTTAGCACCAACCTTGTTTGATTTCCAGCTCCATGTGCATTTACCCATGTAGGTCAAAATGAAGTGAATCTGTAAAATACAAATTATCCCTGACAGCAAAGAATTGAACCGAGAAGGCCGAAAACTGGGAAACATAGTAAGGCTAGGTAAAAATGTATCCTGCCCAGTACCGAAGAAATTTGAACAAGACAAACTTGAACCCTAACACTTGACCTAACTCTAACCTAACCTGTTTAGAGAACCTTTGATCATAGAAGTCTCAAAGTTGAGGAGCCTAGTGGGGAAAGCTAACAGATGAATCCTGCCCAGTATCAAAGAAATCTAACCAAATGATTGGGGGAGGTAGTTCAGTGCATGCATATTTTCCTGTTGTCTCCTAAAAAGCTCTCGCATAGTGTTGTTTTTGAATGCTTCATTGTTGGGATACTTTCACAAGGATAAAACCAGAGCATCCACACAGAGAACTGATTGAGAGTGTGAAGTTTCAAGCAGCTAGCAAAAACCCTGTTTGATTTCCAGCTCCATTTCCATTTACCCATATAGGTAAAAATGAAGTGAAACCTCCAAATAAAAACTGAAATACTGACAGAAAATCAGTGAAACTAGAAGGTCCAAACCTGAGTAACATAGTAAGGCTAGGTAAAAGATAAATCCTGCCTAGTATCAAAGAAATTTGAACAAAAATACTGTAAACCTAACACTAGATCTATCCTTAATCCTAACCCTACAGCTCACTCTAGCCTGTTTAGAGAACCTTTGATCATAGATGTCCCAAACTAAGGGAGCCTAGTGGGGAAAGCTAAGAGATGAATCCTGCACAGTATCAAAGAAATCTGAGCAAATAATGGGGGAAGTGTTTCATACATGTATATTTCCTTGATTTCTCCAAAAGTGCTCTGGGATAAAGTTGCTTTGCATGTTTCAGCTGAGGGCAACATTCACAAGGAACAAACCAGAGAGTGCCCACAGAGAACTGATTGAGTGTGTGCAGATTCAAGCAGCTAGCACCAACCCTGTTTGATTTTGTGCTCCATTTTTCTTCAAAAAAATAGTTCAAAATAAAGTGAAACCTTAAAATACAAATTGTACCTGACAGCAAACCATTGAACTAAGAATGCCCAAATCATGGAACATTGTGAATCTAGGTAAAAGATGTTTGCTTCAGTTTAAGGTACTTTAACAAGGAACAACCAGAGAGCTGATTGAGTGTGTGAAGTTTCAAGGAGCTAGTACTAACTCTGTTTAATTTCCAGTGACATCTTCATTCATGTCTATAGGCCATAATAAAGTGAAACCTAAAAATTCAAACTGTTCCTGACAGTTAACCAGCAAACTTTGAAGGCCCAAACTTAGGGATCCTACTAATGCTTGGAAAAGGATGAATACTGTACAGTATCAAAACAATCAAGCAAAATAAGTTGTAGCTTGCTCCTAAAGTGCTCACAGATAAAGCTGTTTCTTTCTAATTCACCTTTGGGCTACTACCAGAAGAAACAAATCAGAGAATATGCACTGAGAACTGATTGAGTGTGTGAAATTTCAAGCAGTTAGCACAAACCCTGTTTGAGTGCAGCTCCATTTTCATTCACCCCTATAGGGCAAAATGAAGTGAAACATGAAAATTAAAACTGTTCCTGAGAGCAAACCCTTTTACTAGAGGCCCAAACTTGGGGAGCATACTAAGAATAGGAAAAAGATAAATCCTGCCCAGTATCCAAAAGGTTGAAAACAACTGACTCTAACTCTAACAGTAGTTATAATCATAACTCTAACCATAACTCTAAGCCTAACCTGTTAAGAGAACCTTTGATCATAAAAGTTTTAAATTTGGGGAGACTAGTGGGGAAAGCTTACATATGAATCCTGCACAGTATCAAAGAAATCTGAACAAATAATTGGGGGAGGTATTTCAGTACATGCATATTGCCCTGTTTTCTCCTAAAGTGCTCTTGCATGCTTCAGATTATCACTACTTTTACAAGGAAGAAACCAGAGAGTGGCCACAGACAACTGATTGAGTATGTGAAGTTTCAACCAGCTAGCACCAACCCTCTGATTTCCAGCTCCATTCTCATTTACCCATATAGGTAAAAATGAAGTGAGACTTTAAAAACAAACTATTCCCAACAGTGAACCATTGAACCGAGAAGGCTCCAAACTGGGGCACATAGTAAGGCTAAGTAAAAGATAAATCTTCCCAGTATCAAAGAAATTTGAACAAAACAATCTCTAACCCTAACACTAACTCTAAATCTACCCCTAACCCTAACCATAACACTAACCCTTACCTGTTTAGAGAACCATTGATCCTAGAAGTGCCAACCTTGGGGAGCCTAGTGGAGCAAGCTAAAAGATGAATACTGTGTAATATCAAAGAAATCTGATCAAATTGTTGGGAGACTTATTTCAGTACATACATGTTTCTCTGTTTTCTCCTTAAGGGCTCTCAGATGCAATTTCTTTTGCATGCTTCATCTTTGGCCTACCTTCAAAAGAAAGAAACCAGAGAGTGCCCACTGAGAACTGATTGTGTGAAGTTTCAAGCACCTCCTGCTGACCCTATTTGATTTCCAGCTCAATTTTCATTCACATCAATAAGTCATAATGAAGGGAAACCTTAAAATACAAACTGTTCCTGACAGCGAACCATTGAACCTACAAGGCCCAAACCTGTGGAGCATGGTAAGGCTAAGTAAAAGATGAATCCTGCCCAGTATCATAGACATTTGAAGAAAACTAGGTCTGCATGGGTGCTCTCAGTGCAAATGGAAGGCTCAGCTGTGCAGTTTCTCTGGGTGCAGACAGCAGTCTCAGCCACACAGGTGCACTCACCACAGAGAGAAGGCAGCACAGAACACAGAGGCTGCTTGTGGGTCACCAGACTGAGCTCTGGACACAGCACAAGGTCACTCTAGAACCACCCACCTCACCGTGGGTAATAGATGGAATCCATCTTGCAAAACCTTACTTGCCATCTATCAGTGGGCACGGCTATCAGCTTGGTTCTGCAGCTTATCAGGTACCCGGTTTCCAACTCCCCTACCTCCAGCTGTGATAACTCAAGATTATTCTCATGAGTTTTGAGGGGTGTAGCTATCAATGTGGAACATCAACTCTACAGGCATCTTGTTTCCAATTCAGAGACTAAGAGTAGTGAGGATCCTGGTAGAAGCTCAAGCCCTCTCACCCTGGCTACCTCCACCTGAGCACAGAGACTTAAGCTAGGGATAGACCACTCCACCTACTGCAAGAAAAGAAAACAGAGTTTGGAGAGACTTTTTTTTTTCTTTCTTACTTTTCTTTTCTTGCTCTTCTCATCCATTCTCCTCTACCCTTCCCCCTCTGGTCTTCACAACCTCAACATATGTGAAGCCAAGAACTTTCCAAAAAATTGGACTTTAGGAACTGAATCACTAGAATTGTATAATATTGAGGAATTCCATAGGCACCACCTCACCACCTCTTTATTTGCACTGATTTTCTTTCTCCTTCTCTTTCCTTCTTTCCTTGTTATTTTTCTTCTTTTTTCTTTCTTCCTCTATTGCACTTTCAGCCTCCTAACTTTTACTATTTATACATAGGGTAATTTTATGAATACAGATAAGAGTTTGAATTTATACCTTCTTCCATAAATTCTCCCTGTCTATTCATTAGAGTTCTCCTCCAAAGTTGCTAAGTTAGATTAATCACATACCCTCATTCCTTTTCCCCTTAACATAGCATCCTACCCCTGACCCTCAGTTCTCTATACACCACCAGAAATGGTATGCCTTTCATGAAACTAATGACTATATTCTAAATAATAATTGAAGCCAACATCTGTAGACACAGAGTCTAAATATAAATGTATTTATAATGGTTAGGCTTAGGCTTTGGGTTAGGGTTAGATTTAGAGTTAGGTTTTGATCTATGGTTAGGGCTACGGCTAAGGATAGGGCAAGGGTTAGGACTAAAATTTGGGTTAGGTTTAGGATTATGATAAGGGAAAGGGTTAGATCTAGTAATAGGGCTAGTATGAGACTTAGAGTTAGTCTTAGGGCTAGAATTAGGGTTAGGATTAGGGTTAGGGATAGGGCAAATTTAGGGATAGTGTTAGTGTTAGGTTTAGGCCTTGGTTTAGGGTTAGAGTTAGGATTATGTTTAGGGTAAGGTTTTGGGTTATAGCTAGGTTGAGGGCTAGGGCAAGGATTAGTAATAGGGTTAGGGCTAGGGCTATTTTTAGGGTTATGATTAAAGGTAGATTCAGGGCTAGGATGAGGACTAATGTTTGTGTTAGGTTTAGGGCTAGTATTAGGGCTAGGGCTAATGTCAGGTCTAGGGTTACAGTTAGAGATAGATTCAGTGTTAGGTTTATGGCTTTGTCCAGTGTAGGGGTTAGGTGTATAGTAAGGGACAGTTTTAGAGGTAGGGTTATTATTAGAATCAGGATCAAGGTGAGAGTTTGGGTTAGGTTAGGGTTTAGGTTTAGGGCTTGAATTATCATTAGGGTTTCAGGTTAAGGTAATGAAAGTGTTAGATTTAGGGTTTAGGTGTGGTTTAGTGTAATGGATAGTGTTAGGTTTAGGCCTAGGGTTAGCATAAGGGTTATCATTAGGGTAATGTATAGGTTTAGTCCTAAGAATAGGGGTAGGGTTATGTATAGGATTAGGGCTTTTGTTTGGGTTAGGGTTAGATTTACGTTTAGGGTTAAAGCTAGGTTTAGCAGCTGGGGATATGGCTCAAGAACTAGTGTGCTTGGGCTGGGGATGTGGCTCAAGCGGTAGCACGCTCGCCTGGCATGCGTGCGGCCCAGGTTTGATCCTCAGCACCACATACAAACTAAGATGTTGTGTCCGCCGAGAACTAAATAAATAAATATTAAAAAAATTCTCTCTCTCTCTCTCTCTCTCTCTCTCTCACTCTCTCTCTATCTCTCTCTCTCTCTTTAAAAAAAAAAGAAGTAGTGTGCTCACTGGCATGTGCAGGGCACTGGGTTCGATCCTCAGCACCACATACCAATAAAATAAAGATGTTTTGTTCACCGAAATTAAAAAATAAATATTAAAAATAACTAGGTTTAGGACTCAGATTAAGGCTAGGTTTTGGGTCAGGTTAGGGTTAGGGTTAAGGCTACGGCTAATGTACAAAGTAGCATTATGATTAAAGCTAGTGATAGGGTCAGGGTTAGGGCTACATCTAGTGTTAGGGTTAAGTTTATGGTTGTGATGATATTTAGAGCTAGGTATAATGTTAGGGTGAGAATCAGGGTCCGGATTAGTTTTCAGGTTAGGGTTAGGACTAGAATTAGAGATAGGATTAGGACTAGGTGTAGGGTTAAAGTTTGGTTTAGGTTAAGTATTAGGGTTAGGATTATGATTCGGTTTTGTTTTAGGGCTAGGGGTAGAGTTAGGGCTAGTTATCAGATTAAAGTTAGGATTAGGGCCAGTGTTAGTGTGAGGTTTAGGCTTAGGTTTAGGGTTATATTTAGAGTTAGGTTTAGATTTAGGCTTTGAGCTAGGGCTAAGGATAGAGCTAGGATTAGAGCTACATTTAGGGCTAGGTTTAGGGTGATGGTAAATGATAGGGTTAGAACTATTTATAAGGCTAGGGCAAGAGTTTGAGTTAGTCTTAAGGCTAGGGTTAGGGTTAGGTTAGAAATAGGGCTAAATTAGGACTGGGATTAAGACTGGGGTTAGTGTTAGGGTTAGGCCTAGGTTTAGGGCTGGGGTAGTGTTAAGGTTAGGGTTAGGGTTAGGTTTAGTTTAAGGGATGGGAGTATAGCCATTTTTTAGGACTAGGGTGAGGATTAGAATTAGGGTTATGGTTAGGGTTAGGTTTATGATTAAGGCAAGGTTTATGGCTAGGATGTGGTCTAAGGTTTGTGTTAGGATTAGGACTAGGATAAGAGCTAGGCCTAATGTCAGGTCTAGGGTTACAGTTAGGGAGAGTTTTAGGGTTAGGTTTATAGCTAGGTCTATTGTATGGGTCAGGTTTCTTGTTAGGGTCAGGTTTAGAGCTATGGGTATTATTAGGGTCAGGATCAGGGTTAGAGTTTTTATTAGATTAAGGTTTAGGGATGAGGCTCAAGTTATCATTATGGTTAGGGATAGGTTAATGATAGTTTTAGGTTTGGAGCTCAGGTTATGTGTAGGGTAATGGATAGGATTAGTGTTAAGGATAGAATTAGGATTCGGCCTAGGGTTAGCAGAAGCGTTAGGGTTATCGTTAGGGTAATTGATAAGGTTAGAGCTAGTGATAGGGCTAGGGTTATGCTTAGGGTTAGGTCTAGGGTTAGGCTTAGGTTTAGGGTTAGGGCTAAGGGTAGGGTTATGGTTAGCTTTAGGGTTAAAACTTGGGTAGGGCTTGGGTTAGGGCTAGGTTTTGCAATAGGTTAAGGCTATGGCAAATGTAAGAAATTTGTTATGATTAGGGCTAGTTTTAGGGTTAATGTTAGAGCTAAGTATAATTTTAGAGTTAGTTTTAGGGTTAGGGTGATGTTTAGAGCTTGGGTTAGTGTTAGTGTCAGGGTCAGTGTTCACTTTAGGGTTACGGTTAATGGGAAAGCCAGAATTAGGACTAGGGTTAAGTTTAGGGGAAGGGTTAGTGTTTAGCTTTAGGCTAAGGGTTATTATTAGGGCTAGGGCTAGAATTATGGATAGATTAGGATTAGGTTTAGGTATAGGGCTAGTGATAGGGTTCGGTTTAGGTATAAGGTTACCAATAGGAGTAGTATTATAGTTCGTTTTAGGGTTAGGTTAAGTTTTAGACCTATGAATAGTTTTAGGGTTAGAATAAGGGTCAGAGTTAGGGTTAGTGTTTGGGTTATGGTTAGAGCTACAATGAGGACTAGGGTTAGGACTACTAAGAGGGCTAGGGTTTGGATTAGGTTAAGGATTAGGATTAGTATTAGCATTAGGTTTAGGGTTTGGTATAGGGTAAGGGATAGGATTAGAGCTAGAATTAGGGCTAGGGTGAGGGATAAAGCTTGATTTAGGGCTCAGATTTGGGCTAGTATTTGTGTTAGGGTTATGGCTAGGGTTAGAGCAAAGGCTAATGTAATATCTAGGGTTTTAGGGTTAGTTTTAGGGTATGGTTAGGGGTTAAACCTCTAGTTTTAGGATTAGGTTTAATGTTAGGGTGAAATTTAGAGCTAGTGTTAGTGTTAGGTTAATAATAGTCAGGGTCAGGTTTAGTTTTAGGGTTAGGATTAGGACTCGAATTAAGGCTAGGGTTACTGTAAGGGTTTGGTTTAAGGTTAGGGTGGTGTTTAGAGCTAGGGTGAGTGTTAGGATATGAGTCAGAGTTAGGGTTAGTATTAAGGTTAAGATTAGGACTCGAATTAGGGCTAGGGTTAGGTATAGGTGTAGTGTTAAGGTTTGGTTTAAGTTAAGGTTTAGGGTTAGGGCTGTTGTTAGGTTTTGTTTTACTGCAAGGGTTAGGGTTAGGGCTAGTTTTATGATTAGCGTTAGGGCTAGGGATAGTGTTAATGTTAGGCTTAGGCTTAGGTTTAGGGTTAGATTTAGAGTTAGGGTTATATCTAGGGTTAGGACTAGGAATAAGGATTTGGCAATGGTTATGGCTAGGTTTAGGGCTAGGGTTAGGATTACGGTAATGGATAGGTTTAGAAATAGGGATAGGGCTAGTTTGAGAGTTAGAGTTAATCTTAGGCCTAGGGTTTGGTTTAGGGCTAGGGATAAGTTTAAATTAGGGCTAGGATTAGGGCTAGGGTTAGTGTTCACCTTAGGCCTAGCATTAGGATTAGGGTTAGGATTAAGTTTAGGGTAAGGAATGACGTTATAGCTAGGTTTTGTGATAGGATGAGGGTTAGAATTAGGGTTAGAGCTATGGTTAGGGTTAGGGTAATGATTAATGCTAGGTTTAGGGCTAGGATGAGGACTATAGTTTATTTCAGGGTTAGGGCTATGATTAGGGCTAGGGCTAATATCAGATCTAGGGTTATGGTTAAAGATAGTTTTACGGTTAGTTTTATGTAATGAAAGGGTTAGGTTCAGGGTTAGGGTCTGGTTTAGAGCTAGGGGTATTATTAGGTCAAGGTCTTGTTTAGAAGTTTGGGATAGGTTAAGTTTTAAAGTTAGGGCTCAAATTAGCGTTATGGTTAGTGTTAGTGTAATGATAGGGTGAGGTTTAGGCTTTAGGTTTGGTTTAGAATAATGCATAGGTTTAGGATTAGGGATAGGGTTAGGTTTAGGCCTAGGGTTATGGTTACAGCAATGGTTAGGGTTAGAGATAGGGTTAGGGCTAGGGTTATGGTTTTGATTAGGGCTAGGGTTAGGATTAGGGTTAGGGTTAAAACTCGAGTTAGGGCTTGGATTAGGACTAGGTTTTGGGTTACGTTAGTGCTAGGGTTAGAGGTAAGGCTAACGTAAGTACCAGGGTTAAAATTAGGAGATCCAGGTGGGGAGGCAGAGCTTTCAGTACATCCTCAATAACGGGGGTCAGAGAGACGCATTGATATGCTTAGATTCTACCTGCTGAATAACTCCTAGCAAAATTCCAATGAAGAGAGACCGGCCGGGAATTAGTAGGATTTTTGGAGGTGACAGTTTGCCCCAGACGAGTGAATCTCCACCACACGGCGCAGAGGTCCAGACCCGCCAGCTGCCGCCCACGCGACTCGGCGACCGTCGGCCACTCACCCGCATGGCCCCGGCCCACGTGACTCGGTGACCAGCCTCCGAGGCGCAGCTCAGCAGGAGCGGCGCAGGGACACTAGGAAGAGGTCTCTAGCCAAGCCTTCATGAAATAGCGAAACGTGAGCTGAAACCAACCGAGATTGGGTCAGACCAGAGACAGACCAGTCCCACCCCTCCCTTCGGACACTCAGGCAAGGAGCCTGGGGCCCACCATAGCAGAGAGGTGACGTCACCGGAGTTCGGCCGACGGAATTCCTTCCCAGCGGAATCCACTTTAGCGTCTGTGTGACTCCCACCTCCACCAGATAAAAGCAGCCGGGAAACTTCGGGAATCTCTCCAGGGGTGTGACTGTAGGGAAGCAGAGGGGATTCCCGATCCCCGACTCCTCTTACCACCAGCGGCGACACCCAAGGTCTTAGCCGCCAGTTTTCGGGGGCGTGCCCACCAAAGGGGTCTGGAAAAATTAAGCTGTTGGATCCCAGATCACCACTCCACAGCATTGGGGCTTAGATGAATGACAGAGAGAGTGCTCAGTCATTCAGGAAATAGGACACGCAGTGGGGCTGCAAGTGTAACCATATCCTTGGGGAACCGCCTCCGGTGAACAGGACCTGGCCTGCTGGCAGGAGGAAGTGGGGAGGGGCTGGAGAAGTGAAAGGGGGCTGGACTAACAGGATTGAGAGACTCCCAGGAGCTGCCTTACAGGGATTGCTGTTGGCACATAGAGGGCAGAAGCTCGGCTCGGATGGCATAGCTTCGCCTACTGGAAGAGAAGAAAATGGATCTCTAAGACTTCAATTTTTTTTTCTCTTTTTTTCTTTTCTCCCCTTTTCCTTCTTTCTTTCTTTCCCATTTCAAGTTTTATTGTTCTTTCCATTCTCCTCTAATCTATCTATTTCTCTCACCTTCTTTCTTTTTAAGAGCACCTTCCTTCCCCTACACCCCAACTTTCATCCCAAGCATTATGTCTTCCATTAAGTGTAATTGTCTAAATGCAAATAGGTGAATGTTTTGAGGCTGTCTATTGGGCTCCTAAATACCTAGCTACGAACAAACACCCTGATCCAATCACCTGTTAATATCCCCATTCAGTAGAGCAATCTTCCAAAGTAGCCAAGACATACTAACCCTCATACCATCATGGCACCTAACCTAAACATAAAGTCCTAAGAACAAACAACAAATCACTATATGCATAGAGAAAACGGAAGCCTTTTATGAATTGAATGAATCAGCTTTAAAGTAAAATAAAGCCCAACATTTCTAGGCACAGTCTCCCATCATAAAGGAGAGACCACAGAGATATACAAAACCAAAACAAATTTATAGGAGAAAACAGAAACACAGCAGTTAAACAGAGTTGGAAAGTAATGTGAACAGCATGAGAAAACAAGGGAAAAAAGGATTACAAACAATGCAGGACAACTTAAATCTACAGGAGAACCTAGAGGCATCAGAAAAATGGACAGAGAAAGAACTCAAGGCATACCTGACTCAAAGGGAATGGAATCTTAGAGAAGTCATGAGACAGCAAGTCAAAACAATGAAAGAATAATTTGCAAATGAATTGCATAAGCAAATTCAAATTGCAAAGAAGGAACTCTACCATGAGAAAGAAATCCTAAAAAAAAAAAAAATCAAACAGTAATCCTAGAAATGCAGGAAACCATAAACAAAATTAAAAACTCAAACGAGAATACTACAAATAAACTACATCAAATAGAAGTCAGAACATCAGATAATGAAGACAAAGTTTATCAACTCGAAAAGAATATAGTCAATGAAGAAAAGATGTTAAAAAATCACAAGCAATCCATGCAAAAGATATGGGATGTCATAAAAAAAAAAACAAACTTGAGAGTCATTGGGATAGAAGAAGGTATAGAGCTTCAAACCAAAGGAATGAACAATCTGTTGAATGAAATAATCTTAGAAAACTTCCCAGATATGAAAGATGGAATGGATTGCCAAATCCTGGAAGCCTACAGGACCCCAAACATACAAAACCATAATAGGCCAACTCCAAGACACATAATTATGAATATATTCAACATACAGAACAAGGAGAGAATATTAAAAGCTACAAGAGAAAGGAGGCAGATTACATTCAGGGGTAAACCAATTAGGTTAATGACTGATTTTTCATCACAGACTTTGAAAGCAAAAAGATCCTGGAACAACATATTTCAAATGCTGAAAAATAATGAATTCCAACCAAGAATACTGTGTCCAGCAAAATTAAGCTTCAGATTTGACAATGAAATTAAAATATTTCATTGTCGCGACCCCTTGCCCGCAAGGAAGACGCAACTCAGGAATCTTCTTTCAGCAGTTTATTCAGGTCCCTGATATTTCTTCTACTCTCTCTTGGATGCCCCTCCCAGCCTTAATAAAGCATCTCAAGCCCCAATGCAAAGCTGCCACGTGGAGCTTTTTCATAGGGTGATAAATGATTACGTGCCAACTCTCCAAAAAAGGAGTTGTTTATCACAGGCCACAGTGGAAGCCAGCGCCATCTTCTAATGGCGGCCACGGTCTATAGGAACGGCTCACCACAGTTCCCCCTTCTGTTTTATAAAACAATGCAGGTGAAAGTAGAGGTCCTAACCCACTGTGCAGAAGTGGCTGCAATGTATGGTTCAGTCCTAAGGAGGCGCCTTCCCCAGACCTGATCCCATATCAGCCGACGCCTTTTTTCGTAGGGCGGGGCGTGGACGTCAAACCCGCATGCAATAGGACATGCTTTCCTTGAGGTCCGTTGAGGGATCACTCAAGTGCAGTGCCTTGCCTCGCATCCTGCATCGTGACGACGATGAGAAGTAGGATAACACAGGTAGCCTGGTAATGATGACAAAATTTAAGTTGGCAACACAATCCCTAAGCCCCAGAGGAAGGTAAAGAGTCTGCAGCCGAGAAGAAAGACCAGTCCTGAAACCCATCTGCGTGCAATGGTAACAAGACCTGCAGAGTGCAAGGGCTATTCAGTACTGGGAGAGCATAAAGAAGAGGACATGCCAATCCCAGTGCAATGTGAAACTAACTTGGGGTGCAATGTCCATGCCCAGAAATCACTGATTAAGATGTGCAAGCCAGATTTGTGGAGAAATGCCATTTTCTAAGGCCGCAAGAGCCTGTACAATCATAGCCTTTTCTTGTGCATGGCGAGATTTAAGGCGACAGAGAAGCCACAAACAAAGTACAACACCGAAGCAACACATAGCCCCAAAAATGCCCACTCCCACCCATTCCTTAAAGAAGGAAAAAGCAGAGGATAGCCAACTGGTGAATTGACCCAAAGTCACTGGTTCAACACGGGTACTATTCAAAACAGCAATCTGAGTTAGTTGAGACTGGATCAAGTTTTCTGCTTCCAAGGACCAATTTCCGGCCAAATATTTGCCAATGATGCGGGAGGCATTCCTGGAATCATTAAATCTGACAGAGGTTATGCATAAATGTGCACGTTGGTCAACACAACCCAAAAGCACCAAGTCAGCCAATTCTTCTACCTGAGTTTGGAGTAAATCTATTCTTTGGTTGGCAGCTAAAATCCCTGACAAAATATGTTGATTAATTGAATTTTGGGATTCAAGTATGGTGGAAGTTTGTTGAACAACTTGGTTAATGGTGGCAGCAGTTTGTACTTGGCTGGCCATGGCCACTCCAGCCGTAACTGCTGCAGCAGCAGACACTGCCACAGCTGTCACTATAGCTGCCGTAATTCCAAAATCCCTGTGGACTCTAAGTAGCTCAACAATGGGGAAAGATTCTGGATCTGCAGTAACCGGGATCGGGACAAAGGTTGGAATTTTCATAATCACTGCCATAGTCCAGGAGCCATTCCAACACTCAGACAAGTAGCAGGTAACATTAGAACAATTAAGCATCCCCTATGATGTATCATTAGCCAAAAGAAACAGAAACGGAGATTGGAGACAGACTGCTGTGGAGGGTAATGTAGCATTAGATAATTGTGAATTATTTGCAAAAATTTTAAGCCTCCTACCTCGCTCCGAGTCTTGGGTACTGCCAGAAACATTAAACAGCCAACTTTGGACTCCTAACATTTCCCTGGGGAAACACAAGCGCGGACTAGACTAGCCCAATCTGAGGGAGTCATGCAAAATCTAGTAAGTCCCTCCACCTGAGTGAGAGTGAAAGCGGCATCTATGCCATAAGTGTGGACAGATTCTGCCAAGGTTTTAATTATCTTAAAGTCTAAAGGCTCATGATATCTTCCCCTGTTATTGTCCTGAAATACAGGGTATGCAAGTCCCATATCTGTATTAACTGTCCTCCAAACTTGTGCATGAAAAGATCTCCCGGAACCTTGGCTCCCCCCCACATACGGAGGTGGGGCAATCGGCACCATATCTTCTTCTAGATATTCTACCTCCTCCTCCTCAGAGTTTTGTTGACCGATGTTAACTCCCTTCCCCTTCTTACAGTAGGCCTGCGTGCCCTGTGTCTCCTTTTTCTTCTTTTTCATTTTTATCTTATGTAGTTGTTGTAACAATATATCAAGGTTTTTAATTCGGTCAAGTCTGGGTAGAGCCTTCTCCTATTTTTATCTTCAGGCTCTTTTGCCTTCTCACTACTGTTACTTTTAATACTCTCTGCCACTTCACTACATGATCCTTCAGATTTTTCCTCATGCAGTTACTCAAGAATAGCTTGACCCTCACTCACAGCTTCCTGGCATTTACCATCTGTTATACATCCTCTAACTAACTTCCAAAGTGGTATAATGCCACCCTCTAAGGTGCCTTGCTCACGAGCGAAATCTAGATCTTTCCCTAATTTGTCCCAGCTGGGAACCGTAAGACTCCCTGAAAAAGCAAACCAAGGAGCCGCTATATCAGCTTCTCTTAAAAACATCTGCAAAATGCTCTGCTTTATCTTAAGTCCTTTTGAACGTAACAACCCATCCAGGGCCAACAAAATTGGGCTTGAGGAAGCAACGCCCATAATGTTTTTAGAGCTATAAAGAAAGTGAAAGTACAAAAGTCCCCGCTCTCTTCCTTTTACAGGGGAGCGTTCCGTTCTATGAATTCCCCCGCTCTCTTCCTTTTACAGGGGAGTGTCCCTGTTGTCACAACAACAAAAGAAGCACAAAAAACAAAAGCGAAAGTAGAAGCGAAAGTACACAGTGCAGCTGCAATAAAATGTAATGCTCTCTCTTTCTTTACAGAGGAGCTGCCTCACTTTGGTCGCGAGTCCCACTTACTAGGGACTAACCCCGCTTTGATCACGGATCCCACTTACCTGGGACTAACTGGTGCACCACCCCTGACTGCTGAAAGTTCTGAATCCCGGGTCTCGGCACCACTTGTCACGACCCCTTGCCCGCAAGGAAGACGCAACTCAGGAATCTTCTTTCAGCAGTTTATTCAGGTCCCTGATATTTCTTCTACTCTCTCTTGGATGCCCCTCCCAGCCTTAATAAAGCATCTCAAGCCCCAATGCAAAGCTGCCACGTGGAGCTTTCTCATAGGGTGATAAAGGATTACGTGCCAACTCTCCAAAAAAGGAGTTGTTTATCACAGGCCACAGTGGAAGCCGGCGCCGTCTTCTAATGGCGGCCACGGTCTATAGGAACGGCTCACCACATTTCATGATAAACAAAAGTTAAAAGAATTCACAGCCAGAAAACCAGCACTGCAAAGCATTTTGAGCAAAACACTACAAAAAGAGGAATTGAAAAATAGCACCCAAAACTAACAGTGGGAGGTATCTCAGTAAACGGGGAGAAAAATAACCAAAGAGGAAAAACTAGCCAAACAAAAATAAATAAATAAATAAACATGACTGGAAGTACAAACCATATTTCAATATTAACCTTAAATGTTAATGGCTTAAATTCACCAATCAAGAGACACAGGCTAGTAACCTGGATTTAAAAACAATATGCTGCTTTCAGGAGAGTCATATGATAGGAAAAGACATACACAGGCTGAAGGTGAAAGGTTGGGAAAAATCATACCACTCACATGGCCCTCGGAAGCAAGCAGGAGTGGCCATACTCATATCAAATAAAATCAACTTCAAACCTAAGTTAATCAAAAGGGATAAAGAAGGACACTATATACTATTAAAAGGAACCATCCACCAACAAGACATAACAATTATCAATTTGTATGCACCAAACAATGGTGCTGCATCGTTCATAAAACAAACTCTTCTCAAGTTCAAGAGTCAAATAGACAAAAACACAATAATTATGGGTGACTTCAACACACTGCTCTCTCCATTAGACAGATCCTCCAGACAAAAGCTGAATAAAGAAACCATAGAACTCAATAAAAAAATCAATAACCTAGACTTAACTGACATATATAGAATATATCAACCACCATCAAGTGGATGCACGTTCTTCTCAGCAGCACATGTATCTTACTCAAAGATAGACCATATATTATGCCATAGGACAACTCTTAGTAAATATAAAGGTGTGGAGATAATACCATGCACCTTATCTGATCATATTGGAAAGAAACTGGAAATCAATGATAAAAGAAGAAAGGAAAAATTCTGCATCACCTGGAAAATGAACAATATGTTACTAAATGATCAATGGGTTACAGAAGACATAAAGGAGGAAATCAAAAAATTCTTAGAGATAAAAGACAATACAGACACAGCATACCAGAATCTATGGGACACAATGAAAGCAGTTTTAATAGGGAAATTCATTTCCTGGAGTTCATTCCTCAAAAAAAGAAAAAAAACAACAAATAAATGAACTCAAACTTCATCTCAAAACCCTAGAAAAGGAAGAGCAAAACAACAGCAAATGTAGTAGAAGACAAGAAATAATTAAAATAAGAGTGGAAATCAAAGAAATTTAAACAAAAAAAAAACATTGAAAAAATTGATAAAACTAAAAGTTGGTTCTTCGAAAAAATAAATAAGATCGACAGGCCCTTAGCCATGCTAATGAAGAGAAGAAGAGAGAGAACTCAAATTACTAACATACGGGATGACAAAGGCAATATCACAACAGACACTACAGAAATAGAGAAGATAATTAGAAAGTATTTTGAAACCCTATATTCCAATAAAATAGAAGATAGTGAAGATATCGATGAATTTCTTAAGTCATATGATCTGCCCAGATTGATGCAGGAAGACACACACAATTAAACAGACCAATAACAAAAGAAGAAATAGAAGAAGCCATCAAAAGACTACCAACCAAGAAAAGCCCTGGACTGGATGGGTATACAGTGGAGTTTTACAAAACCTTCAAAGAAGAATTAATATCAATACTTTTCAAGCTATTTCAAGAAATAGAAAAAGAAGGAGCTCTTCTAAATTCATTCTATGAGGCCAACATCACCCTGATCCCAAAACCAGACAAAGACACTTAAAAGAAAGAAAGCTACAGAACAATATCTCTAATGACCTTAGATGCAAAAATTCTCAATAAAATCCTGGTGAATCGAATACAAAAGTATATCAAAAAAAATTGTGCACCATGATCAAGTAGGATTCATCCCTGCGATGCAAGGCTGGTTCAATATATGGAAATCAATAAATGTTATTCACCACATCAATAGACTTAAAGATAAGAACCATATGATCATCTCGATAGATGCAGAAAAAGCATTTGACAAAGTACAGCATCCCTTTATGTTAAAAACACTAGAAAAACTAGGGATAACAGGAACTTACCTCAACATTGTAAAAGCTATATATGCTAAGCCTCATGCTAGCATCATTCTAAATGGAGAAAAAATGAAGGCATTCCCTCTAAAATCTGGAACAATACAGGGATGCCCTCTCTCACCACTTCTATTCAATTTAGTTCTTGAAATAGTAGCCAGAGCAATTAGACAGACAAAAGAAATTTAAGGCATAAAAATAGGCAAAGAAGAACTTAAATTATCACTATTTGCAGATGATATGATTCTATACCTAGAAGATCCAAAAGGGTCTACAAAGAAACTACTAGAACTCATAAATGAATTTAGCAAAGTGGCAGGATATAAAATCAACATGCATAAATCAAAGGCATTCCTGTATATCAGCAACAAAACTTCTGAAATGGAAATGAGGAAAACCACTCCATTCACAATATCCCCCAAAAAGTAAAATACTTGGGAATCAACCTAACAAAAGAGGTGAAAGATTTATACAATGAAAACAACAGAACCCTAAAGAGAGAAACAGAAGAAGATCTTAGAAGATGGAAAAATATACCCTGTTTATGGATAGGCAGAACTAACCTATCAAAATGGCGATAATACCCAAAGTTCTCTACAGATTTAATGCAATGCCAATCAAAATCCCAATGGCATTTCTTGTAGAAACAGATAAAGCAATCATGAAATTCATATGGAAAAACAAAGACCCAGAATAGCAAAAGCAATTATAAGCAGGAAGTGTGAATCTGGAGGTATAGCGATACCAGATTTCAAACTGTACTACAGAGCAATAGTAACAAAAACAGCATGGTACTGGTACCAAAACAGGCGGTGGACCAATGGTACAGAATAGAGGACACAGAGACCAATACACAAAATTACAACTTTCTTATATTTGATAAAGGGGCTAAAAGCATGCAATAGAGGAAGGATAGCATCTTCAATAAATGGTGCTGGTAAAACTGGAAATCCATATGCAACAAAATGAAGCTGAACCCCTTTCTCTCGCCATGCACAATAGTTAACTCAAAATGGACCGAAGAGCTTGATATCAAATCAGAGACTCTGCATCTGAAAGAAGAAAAAGTTGGCTCTGATCTACATATTGTGGGGTCGGGCTCCAAATTCCTTAATAGGACGCCCATAGCCCAAGAGTTAATAACAAGAATAAACAAATGTGACTTACTTAAACTAAAAAGTTATTTTTTTTTTCTCAGCAAGAGAAACAATAAGGGAGGTAAACTGGGAGCCTACATCATGGGAACAAATTTTTACTCCTCACACTTCAGATAGAGCCCTAATATCCAGAATATACAAAGAACTCAAAAAATTAAACAATAAGATAACAAATAACCCAATCAACAAATGGGCCAAAGACCTGAACAGACACTTCTCAGAGGAGGACATACAATCAATCAACAAGTACATGAAGAAATGCTCACCATCTCTAGCAGTCAGAGAAATGCATATCAAAACCACCCTAAGATACCATCTCATTCCAGTAAGATTGGCAGCCATTATGAAGTCAAACAACAAGTGCTGGCGAGGATGTGGGGAAAAGGGTACACTTGTACATTGCTGGTGGGACTGCAAATTGGTGCAGCCAATTTGGAAAGCAGTATGGAGATTCCTGGGAAAGCTGGGAATGGAACCACCATTTGATCTAGCTATCACCCTTCTCAGACTGTTCCCTGAGGACCTTAAAAGAGCCTACTATAGGGATACTGCCACATCAATGATCATAGCAGCACAATTCACAATAGCTAGACTGTGGAACCAACCTAGATGTCCTTCAATAGATGAATGGATAAAAAAATGTGGCATTTATACACAATTGAGTATTACGCAGCACTAAAAAATGACAAAATCATGGAATTTGCAGAGAAATGGATGGCATTAGAGAAGATTATGCTAAGGGTAGCTAGCCAATCCCTGAAAAACAAATGCCAAATGTCTTCTTTTATATGAAGAGAGCAACTAAGAACAGAGCAGGGAGGAAGAGTATGAGGAAAAGATTAACATTATACAGAGACGAGTGGTGGGAGGGAAAGGGAGAGAGAAGGGAAATTGTATGGAAATGGAAGGAGACCCTCAATGTTACACAAAATTACATATAAGAGGTTTTGAGGGGGAGGAGGGGGAAACAAGGGAGAGAATTGAACAAAAAGGGTTAAAATTATGGTTAAATTTAGAGTTAGGGTTATTGGTAGGTCTAGTATTAGATTTAAGGTTAGGGTTAGGGTGATGTTTAGACTAGGGTTAGTATTATGGTCAGAGTCAGAGTCAGTGTTAGTTCTAGTTTTCAGCTTAAAAGTAGAATTAGAGCTAAGAATAGGGTTAGGGTTTGGATTAGGTTAAGGGTTACAATTAGGGCTATGGCTCAGTTTTTCTTTAGGCCTAGGGATAATGTTAGGTTTAGTGTTAGGGTTAGGGTTAGGATTTGAGTTAAGGTTTGATTTAGAGTTAAAATTAGATCTAGGTTACAGCTAGAGCTAATGATAGGGCTAGGGATAGAGCTAGGATTAGGGTTCTGGTAAGGGTTAGGGTTAGAACTATGGATGGTGATAGGGTGAGAGTTAGAGTTAGTCTTAGGGCGAGGGTTAGGGCTAGGGTTAGGAATAGGACTAAATTAGGGCTAAGATTAGGGCTAGGGTTAGTTTTTGGGTTAGGTCTAAACTTAGGCTTAGGGTTAGGATTAAGGCTAGGTTTAGGGCTAGGATAAGGGCTGGGGTTTTTGTTAGGTTTAGGGCTAGGATTAGGGCTATGGCTAATGCCAAGTCTAAGCTTACAGTTAGGGATAGTTTTAAGATTAGGGTTATAAATAGGTCTAGTGTAAGGATTAGGTTTAGTTTTAAAATCAGCTTTAGAGATACGAGATTTATTAGAATAAGGGTAAGTGTTAGAGTTTGTCTGAGGTTATGGCTTGAATTAGCACTAGGGTGTGGGTTAGGGTAGTATTAGGGTTTTGTTTAGAGTTCACATTAGGTTTAGGGTAATTGACAGGGTTAGAGTTAGTGATAGGATTAAGGCTAGGCCTAGGATTTGCATTAGGGTAAGGGTTATTGTTAGTATAATGGATAAGATTAGAGCTATGTTTAGGGCTAGGTTTATGGTTAGAAATAGGTCTTGAATTAAGGTTAGGGTTAGGATTAAAACTAGGGTTAGGCTTAGGTTTATGTTTAGCATAAGGGTTAGGTTTTGAGCTAGGGTTATGGCTAGGGTGAGGGTTAAGTTTATGGTTACTTCTAGGGATAAGATTATAGTACTCATAGGGTTAGAGTTAGGATTAGGGCTAGTGACATCATTAGGGATAGGGTTAGTTTTAAGGTAATGTATACAATTAGATGTAGATTTAGGGCTATGTTTAATGTTAGATTGAGATTTAGGCTTAGAGTTAGGGCTATGGATATGTATAGGTTTATAGTAATGGTTAGGGTTTGAGCTAGGGTTAGGTCTATGGCAAGTGTGGGATTTAATGTTAGATCGAGGGTTAGTTTTCCAGTTAGGTTTAGGTTTAGCATTAAGCCTAGGATTATCAATAAGGTTAGGTTTAGGTTTAGAGTAATGAGTAAGTTTAGAGCTAGGTTTAGGGCTAGGGTTAAGGTTAGGATTAGGGCTAGGTTAGGGTTAGATTGACAGATATTTGTAGGTTTATATTTAGAGTAATGTTTAGGCTTTGAGCTAGGATTAGGACTAAGGCAAAGGTTAGGTTAAGGTTAGGGCTAGGGTTTGGGTTAGGGTTATGCTTAAGGCTTGATTTAGGCCTAGGATTAGTCTAGGTTTTGTGTTAGGTTTAGGCCTAGGGTTAGGGCTATGGGTAATGTAAGAGCTAGGGTTATGTTGAGGGCTAGTTGTAGGGTTAGGGTTATGGCTAGGTCTAGTGTTAGGTTTAGATTTTCAGGTAGGGTCAGATTTAGAGATAGGTTTACTCTAAAGGCAGGGTAAGTGTTTGGGTTAGAGTTAGTGTTAGAGTTACAGCCAGAAATCGGACTATGTTTATGTCTAGGGTTAGGGTTAGTGTTTGAATATGTTAAGTATTATTGTTAGGGCTAGGGCTAGGTTCATGTTTAGGTTAGGACTATATTTAAGGCTAGATTTAGGATTTGGTTTAGATATAGGTCTAGTGTTAGGGTTTGGTCTAGGGATAGGGTCAGTTTTAGACTTAGGGCTAGTGTTAGGGTCAGAATAAGGGACAGGGTTAGCGTTAGGGTTTGGGATAGGGTTAGAGCTAGAATGTGGGCTAGGGTAAGGATTAGGGTAGGGATTAGGGTTTTGGTTAGCCTAAGGATTAAAGATAGGTCTAAGGTTACCATTAGGGTTAGGGGTTTTCTTAGGATATCGATAGCCTTGGAGCTAGGGCTAATGCTAGAGTTAGGGTTAGGGTTAGGGTTAAATATAGGTTTAGAGCACGGATTATGGCTAGTTTTTGTGTTAGGGTTAGATCTAGATTTGGGCATTGGCTAATGTAAAAGCCAGGGTTACAATTAGGGTTAGTTTTAAGGTTAGGGTTAGGGGAAGGTATAGTGTTAGGTTAAGTTTTAAGGTTAGGGTAATATTTAGACCTAGAGTTATTGTTAGGATGAGTCAGCATCAGGGTTAGTTTTAGGGTTAGGTTTAGGACTTAAATAAGGGCTAAGGTTACTGTTAGTGTTTGGTTTAAGGTGAGGGCTGTGTTTAGAGCTAGGATGACTGTTGAGATATCTGTCAGGATCAGTGTTAGCTTTAAGGTTAGGGTTATGACTTGAATTAGGGCTAGAGTTACTGTTAGGTTTTGGTTTAAGTTTAGAGTGGTCTTTAGAGCTAGGGTCAGTGTTAGGATATGAGTTAGGTTCAAGGCAAGTTTTATGGTTAGGGATAGGATTCGAATTAGGGCTAGGGTTATGTCTTTTTGTAGTGTTAGGTTTTGGTTTAAGTTAAGGTTTAGGGTTAGGGCTGTTGCTCAGTTTTGTTTTAGTTCTAGGTGGAGGGTTTGGGCTAGGTCTAAGATTAGCATTAGGGTTAGGGCTAGTGTTAGTGTTAGGCTTAGGCTTTGGGTTAGGGTTAGATTTGGATTTAGCATTATATCTAGGATAAGGGCTAGGCCTAACTATAGGGCAAGGGTTAGGGCTAGGGTTATGTTTACAGTAACAGATAGCATTAGAACTAGGGCTAGGGCTAGGGTGAGAGTTAGAGTTAGTCTTAGGCCTAGGGTTTTGGTTAGTTTTAGGGATAGGTCTAAGTTAGTGCTAGGATTAGGGCTAGGGTTAGTGTTCAGCTTAGGCCTAGTGTTAGGGCTAGGGTTATCATTTATTTTAGGGTAAGGTATGGTGTTATAGCTAGGTTTAGAGGTAGGGTGAGGTTTAGAATTAGGGTTAGGGATAGGATGAGGGCTAGGTTATGTTGTAGTGTTAGGTCTAGAATTAGGGCTAGGGCTAATGTCAGGTCTAGTGTTACAGTTTGGGGTAGATTTAGGGTTAGGTTTGTGTCTGTGTCTAGTGTAAGTGTTAGGCTTTGGGTAAGGGACAGGTTTAGAGCTAGGTATATTTTTAGGGTCAGGATTAGGGTTAGGGTTTGTTTTAGGTTAAGGTTTAGGGATAGGTCTCAAATGAGAATTAGGGTTAGGGTTAGGGTTAGGGTTAGGCTAATTGACTGGTTTGGTTTAGGTTTCAGTATAGGTTTAGGGCAATGGAGAGTTTTAGGTTTAGCAAAAGGGTTAGGGTTATGCCTAGGGTTAGCATTAGGATTAGGGTTATCATAAGGATAATATATAGCATTAGATCTATGTTTAGGGCTAGGGTTAGGTTAGAATTAGTGCTAGAGAGAGGTTAGGTTTTGTGTTAGGGCTAGTAAACCTAGCTTAGGGTTAGGGTTAGGGTTAGGGTTAGGGTTATATTTAGGGTAAAGTTTAGATTTTGAGAAAGGTTTAGGTCTAGGATAAGGGTTAGGTTTAGTGTTATGGTCAGGGTTATGTTTAGGGTTAGGGCTAGGGTTTTCATTAGGGTTAGGATTAGGTTTAGGGTAATAGATTGGTTTAGATGTAAGGTTAGATTTCTGGTTAAGGTTAGGTATAGGTTTAAGTTTTGTTCTAGGGCTAAGTTTATTGTTGGTTTTAGGGTAAGAGTTAGGGTTTGAGTTAGGGTTAAGTCTATGGCAAGGTTTAGGTTTAGGGTTAGGTCTAGGGTTAGGTTTATGTTTGGGGTTAGGGTTTTGGTTAGGGTTAAGGTTAGAGTTATCATTAGGGTTAGGATTAGATTTAGGGTAATTGATAGGGTTAGAGCTACTTTTAGGTCTAGGGTTAAGGTTAGGATTAGGGCTACGGTTAGGGTTATGGTTAGGGATTGTGCTAGGGTTATGTTTAGGCTAAGGGTTAGGCTTTGAGCTAGGATTAGGACTAAGGTGAGGGTTAGAATTAGGTTTAGGACTAGGGTTAGGGTTAGGGTGAGGGTTATGCTTAGGGTAGGTTTAGGCCTTGGTTAGGGTTAGGGTTATTTAAATTTTGTGTTAGGTTTGGGCCTAGGGTTAGTGCTATGTGTAATGTTAGATCTAGGGTTCTGAATAGAGCTAGTTTTAGGGTTAGGGTTATGGCTAGTTCTAGTGTTAGTTTTTGGTTTGGGGTTAGGGTCAGGTTTAGAGCTAGGTTTAATGATAGTGTCAGGTCCAGTTTCAGGTTAATGTTAGGGTTAGTGTGAAAGCCAGAATCGGACTAGGGTTAGGTCTAGTGGTGGGGTTAGTGTTTGGTTTAGGTTAAGGGTTATTGTTAGGGCTTGCACTAAGTTTTTGTTTAGGTCAAGGGCTAGAGTAAAGCTAGATTTTGGATTAGGTTTAGGTCTGGGGCTAGTGTTAGGGTTAGGTTTAGGTATAAGTTTACTGGTAGGGCTAGTTTCAGGTTTCGGTTTCAGTTTAGGGTGAGGATTAGACTTATAATTAATTTAGGGTTAGGTTAGGGTGAGGTTTTGGGTTAGGGTTAGATCTAGAATGAGGGCTAGTTTTAGGACTAGTAATGGGGTTATTGTTTGGGTTTGGCTAAGGATTAGGATTAGGACTACAGTTAACATTATGAATAGGGTTTGGCTTAGGGTAATGGATAGGATTAGAGCTAGGCTTAGGGCTAGGATTAGGGTTAGGTTTAGGGCTAGTTTCAGGGTTAGGGTTAGGGTTAAATCTAGTTGTAGGGCTCAGATTAGGGTTATTTTTGTGTTAGAGTTAAGGATAGGGTTTGGCTAAGGCCAATGTAACAACTAGAGTTACAATTAGGGTTAGTTTTAGAGTTATGGTTTCGGCTAAGTTTAGTGTTAGCATTAGTTTTATGGTTAGAGTGATATTTAGAGCTAGGGTTTGTGTTCGGGTATTGCCACAGTCTGGCTGGGCACACAATCACGAGCCACCACACAGCTTGTAGATTCAAACAGCAACTCTTTATTCCCGAACTCACACCAGCCGTCTACAATCACGTTCTGGGGAAATCCACGTTCTCTGCCCAAATCCATGTTCTCTGCCCAAATCCACCTCCACTGGGCTTCTATCTCCAAAAAATACTGTCTGAATCCCGTGAGAACTCAAGGGGAACTCAGGCAGCAAGATACACCCTATTCCCAGCAGGAATAATCTTAAACCTTAAACCTGGAACCTAAACCGGGAACGCCCTAATCCCCTTGGTCCTTGAGCAAGGTCACCTACATTCAATGTCACTGCAACATGGGGTACACTGGCAAGGAAATTGTCATACCTACTTGGCTAATGGCTCCCAGCAGGGTATTAGTCAGGATGAGGGTTAGATTTAGGCCAAGGACGCAAATTAGAGCTCGGGTTATGGCTAGTTTTGGGTTAGGTTTTTGTTTAGGTTTAGGTTTAGGGTTAGAGCAATGGCTCGGTTTTGTTTAAGGGCTAGGGCTTGGATTAGGGCTAGTTTTAGGATTAGCAGTAGTGTTAGAGCTAGTTGTAGAATGAGGTTTAGGCTTAAGAGTAGGGTTAGATTTAGAATTATGGTTAGATCTAGGGTTAGGTCTATGGCTAGGGTTAGAGCCCAGGTTAGGGCTATTGTGAGGGTTATGGTAATGAATAGGGTTATAAATAGAAATAGGGCTAGGGTGTGAGTTAGAGTTAGTCTTAGGGCGAGATTTAGGAGTACGGTTAAGTTTTGGGCTCAAATAGGGCTAGGATTAGTGCTATGATTAGTGTAAGGTTTAGGCCTATGGTTAGGGCTATGGTTAGGGTTAGTTTTAGGGGAAGGGATGGGGTTATATAGCTAGGTTCAGTGCTAGGGTGAGGGTTATATTTAGGTTTAGGGCTAGGGTTCGTGTTCAGGTTAGGATTAAGTCTAGGTTTAGGGCTAGGATGAGCGCTAGGGTTTGTGTTAGGGTTAGGGCTAGGATTAGGGCTAGGGATAATGTCAGGTCTAGGGTTATGGTTAGGGATAGGTTTATGGCTAGGTCTAGTGTAAGGGTTAGGTTTAGTGTAGGGGTCAGGTATCAATCTAGGTTATTACTAGTGTCAGAGTATGGGTTAGGGTTTGGTTTGGGTTAAGGTTTAAGGTTAGGGCTCAAATTACCATTAGGGTTATGGTTATGGTTAGAGTAATGGATAGAGTTAAATTTACAGTTCAGGTTATGTTTAGAGTAATGTATAGTGTTAGTGTTAGTGATAGGGTTAGGGTTAGGCCTTGGGTTAGTGTTTGGTTTAGGCTTATGTTTAGAGTAATGAATTGGTTTAGTGCTAGTGTTAGGGCTTAGGTTAAGTTTAGGATTAGGGCTAGGATTTGGATTACCCCTAAGGTTAGTGTTAGGGTTTGGTTTAGGGTAATTGTTAGAGATTGAGCTAGTGTTAGGGTTAGGGTGAGGGTTAGGTTTAGAATCAGGGCTATGGTTAGGGTCAGGGTTAGGGTTAGGGTTAGGGCTAGGGTTAGAATTAGGGTTAGGGTTATGTTTAAGGTAATGGATAAATTTAGAGCTAGGATTTTGGCTATGGTTACACTTAGGATTAGGGATAGGGTGAAGGTTAAGTTTAGAGCTAGGGTTATCTTTAGAGTAAGGGTTAGAGTTTGAGCTAGGGTGAGGGCTAGTGCAAGCATTAGGTTTAGGGTTTGTGCTAGGGTTAGGGTTAGCGTTATGCTTAGGTCTAGGTTTAGGGCTTGTATTAGGGTTAGGCTTTGTGTGAGGTTTATGGCTAGTGTTAGGGCTATGGGTAATGTAAGAGCTAAGGTTATGTTTATGGCTAGTTTTTTGGGTTAGGGTTATAGATATGTCTAGTGTTAGGTTTAAGTTTTGGGTTGGGATAAGGTTTAGAGTCACAGTTTGTGTTAGGTAAGTGTCAGTGTTTGGGTTAGATTTGGGTTTTTAGTTAGGGTCAGAATTAGAACTAGGGTTAGGACTAGGGCTAGGGTTAGCCTTTGCATTAGGTTAATGGTTATTTTAAGGCTAGGGCTAGGTTTTTGTTTAGGACTAGGACTAGAGTTATGGCTATATTTAGGATTAAGTTTAGGTCTAGTGCTAGTGTTAAAATGGTTAATTTTAGGTATAGGTTTACTTGTAGGTCTAGTGTTAGGGTTAGGTTTAGTGTTAAGGTCAGGCTTTGACCTAGGGTTAGTGTTAGGGTCAGAATAAGGGTAAAGTTTAGGCTTAGGCTTTTGGTTAGGGTTAGAGATAGAATGAGGGCTAGGGTTAAGACAAGTAATAGAGTTAGAGTTTGGTGTAAGCTAAGGATTTGGGATAGAACTAGGGTAGCATTAGAGGAGAGTTTGTCTTAGGGTAAGGAATAGGTTTAGAGCTAGGGTTTGGGTTAATGTTAGGGTTAAGGTTAGGATTAGGGTTAAAGCCAGGGTTGAGGCTCAGATTAGTGCTAGGTTTTGTGTTAGAGTTAGGACTGTGGCTAATGTAAGTACTAACTTTATGGTTAGGGGTAGTTTTAGGTTTAGAATTAGGGCTAGGTCTAGTGTTTCGGTTAGGTTTAGGGTTAGTGTAATGTTTAGAGGTAGGGTTAGTTTTAGGGTCAGAGTCAGAGTCAGTATTAGTTGTAGGGATAGGTTTAGGAATAGGTGTAGCATTAGGATTTGGTTTAGGTTAAGGGTTAGGATTAGGTCTACAGCTCAGTTTTGTTTGTGGGCTATGGCTAGTTTTAGGGCTAGTTTTCAAATTAGAATTAGGGTTAGGGCTAGTGTTAGGGTGAGGTTTAGATTTAGAGTTAGGGTTAGATATAGAGTTAGAGTTAGTTCTAGGTTTAGGACTATGGCTAGGGTTAGGACTAAGGTTAGGGCTAGTGTTAGGGTTAGGCAATAGATAAGGTTGGTACTAGATATAGGCCTAGGGCTAGTGTCAGGGTTAGTCTTAGGGCTAGGGTTAGAGGTAGGGTTACAGTTAGCAATAAATTATGGCTACGATTAGAGCTATGGTTAGTGTTAGGATTAGGCCTAGGGTGAGGGCTAGGGTTAGTGTTAGTGATAGTGTTAGGGTTAGGGTTAGGGGAAAAGATGTGGTTATACCTAGGTTCAGAACTAGGGCGAGTGTTGAAATTAGGGTTTGGGCTAGGGTTAGGGTTCGGGTTAGGATTAAGGCTAGTTTTAGGGCTTGTATCATGGCTCGGGTTTGTGTTAGGTTTAAGGCAAGAATTAGGTAGAGTGCTAATGTCAGGTCTAGAGTTATGGTTAGGGATACTGTTAGGGTTAGTTTTATGGCTAGGTCTAGTTTAAGGGTTGTTTTTAGGGTAAGGGTCAGGTTTAGAGCTAGGTGTGTTATTAGACTCAATGTCTTGCTCAGAGTTTGGCTTAGGTTTTGGTTTAGTTTTAGGGTTCAAATTAGCATTAGGGTTAGGTTTAGGTTTAGAGTTAGAGTAATTGATAGCTTTAGATTTCGTGTTCAGGTTAGGTTTAGGTAAGGATAAGGTTAGTGGTAGTGATAGGTTTAGGGTTAGGCCTAAATTGATAGTGTTAGATTTAGGTGTAGGGCTAGGGTTACTGTTAGGTTTAGTGTAACTCTTAGGGTTTGAGCTACTATTAGGACTATGGCAAGGGTTACATTTATAGTTAGGTCTAGGGATGGGTTTACAGTTAGAGTTAGTGTAGGTTTAGGTTTAGGACTAGGGTTAAGTTTACAGTTAGGGTTAGAGTAGGTTTAAGGTTAGGACCAGTGTTATCATAAGGTTTATAGTTAGGATTAGGATAATGGGTGGGGTTAGAGCTATGTTTAGAGCTATGTTTGGGTTAGGCTTATGTTTAGGGTAATGGATATGTTTAGGGCTATGGTTATGGTTAGGATTAGGGCTAGGGTTAGGGTTAGGGTTAGGCCTAGGGTTAGTATTAGGGTTAGGTTTAGAGTAAGTGTTAGGGTTTGAGCTATGTTTAGAGCTAGGATGATGGTTAGGGTTTGTGTCAGGTCTAGGTTTAGGATTAGGGTTAAGTTTAGGGCTAGGGTTAGCATTAGGGTTAGGGTTATGTTTAGGGTAATGGATAGGGTTAGAGGTAGAGTTAGGGCTAGGATTATGGTTAGGATTAAGTCTAGGTTTAGGTTTAAGTCTAGCACCACTTTTAGGGCTAGGATTAGGTTTAGGGTAATGGTTAGGGCTAAGGTTAGGGTTAGGGTTAAAATAAGGTGTAGAGGTCAGTATAGGGATAGATTTTGGGTTAGGTTATGGCTATCATTAGGGCTACGGCTAATGTAAGAACTAGAGTTATGATTAGGGCTACTTTTAGGATCATGGTTAGGGCTAGTTCAGTTTTAGGGTTAGGTATACTTTTAGGGTGATATTAGAGCTAGGGTTAGTGTAAGGTCAGAGTCAGGCTCAAGGTTAATTTTAGGGTTAGGTTAGGACTGGAATTAGGGCTAAGGTTAAGAATAGGTGTAGGGTTAGGTTTTGGTTTAGGTTAAGGGTTAGGGTTAGGGCTATGGCTTGATTTTGTTTTAGGGCTTGAACTTGATTTGGTTTAGTTTTAGGATTAGTGTTATTGTTAGGGCTAGTGTTAGTGTGAGGTTTAGGCTTAGGGTTAGGGTTAAACTTAGAGTTATGGTTAGTTCTAGGGTTAGGGCTAGGGCTAGTGTTAGGGCTAAGGTTAGGGCATGTGTTAGGGTTATGGTAAGGGATAGGGTTAGATCTAAGAATAGGGCTAGGGCGAGAGTTAGAGTTATTCTTAGTGCTAGTGTTAGGGTTAGAGCTAAATTAGGGCTAGGATCAGGTCTAGAATTAGTGTAAGGGTTAAGACTAGAGTTAGATTTAGATTTGGGGGAAGGGATAGGGTTATAGCAAGGTTCAGAACTAGGGCAAGGGATAAAATTAGGGATAGGGCTAGAGTTAGGGTTCTGGTTAGGATCACGGCTAGGTATAGGGCTAGGATGAGTGCTAGCATTTGTGTCAGGGTCATGGCTAGAATTAGGGCTAGGGCTAATATCAGGTCTAGGGTTATGGTTAGGGATAATTTTCGGGTAAGATTTATGGCTAGGTCTAGTGTCAGAGTTAGGTTTAGGGTGAGGTTCAAGTTGAGAGCTAGGGGTATTTTAATAGTCAGAGTCAGGTTTGGGGTTTGGGTTAGGTTGAGGTTTAGGGTTATGTCTCAAATTAACATTAGGTTTGAGTTAGGGTTAGGGTAATGGATAAGGTTAAGTTTAGGCTTCAGTTTAGGTTTAGGGCTCAGGTTAGGTTTAGGGGAATGGATTGGGTAAGGGTTAGGACTAGGGTTAGCATTAGGTTTATGGTTATCATTAGAGTAATGGGTAGGGTTAGGGCTAGGGTTAGGGCTAGGGTTATGTTTAAGATTAGGGCTAGAGTTAGGGTTAGGGTTAGGGTTAAGGCTAGGGTTTGCTTTAGGGTATGGGTTAGGTTTTGAGCTAGGGTTAGTGCTAAGGATATGGTTAGGTTTAGGATTAGGTCTAGGGTTAGGATTAGGGTTATCATTAGGGTTAAGGTAATGGGCAGGTTTAGATATCAGGTTAGGGTTAGGGTTAGGGTTAGGGTTAGGGTTAGGGTTTTAGTTTAAGACTAGGATTAGTGTTAAATTTAGCACAATTGTTATAGTTTGAGCTAGGGTTAGGACTACAGCAAGAGTTAGGTTTATTTTTAGGTCTATAGTTAGGTTTATAGTTAGGGTTAGAGTGGGTATAGGTTTAGGGCTAAGGTTATTATGATGTTTATGGTTAGGGTTAGGGTAATTGGTGGGGTTAGAGCTAATGTTAAGTCTTGTTTTAAGTTTAAGTTTAGGGCTAGGGTTAGGGTTAGGTTTCGGTTAGGCTTATCATTTTCTTAAGGTTAGGTTAAGGGTAAGGGTCAGGGATTGAGTAAGTGTTAGGGCTAGGTTAAGGCTTCTTACAATCAGGCCTATGGATAAAGTTAGGGTTAGGGTTAGGTTTAGCATTAGGTTTAGGGTTCTGGTGAGGGTAATGGAGTTAGTGAGAGTTAGAGTTAGTGATAGGTCTTTAGCTCTAGAGTTAGAGCTAAAGTTTTGGATATGGTTACAGTTAGGATTAGTGCTAGGATTTGGGTTAGGGTTTGGGCTAGGGTTATGTTTAGGGTAAGGGCTAGCATTTGAGCTTTTGTTAGTGCTAGGGTTAATTCGAGGATTAGGTTTAGCCTTAGGTCTAGGGACAGGATTATGGTAGATTTTGGGTTAGGATTAAGGTTAGGGCTAGAGTTACATTAGGGTTAGAATAAGGGTTAGGGTAATGGATATGGTTAGATGTAGGATTAGGTTTAGGGTTAGGGTTTGATTTAGTTTTAGGGTTAATGTTAAGGTTATGTTTAGGTTCATGGTATGGGTTAGGTTTTGAGCTAGGTTTAGGGCTATGGCAAGTGTTAGTTTTAGGGTTAACTATTGTTAGTTTTCTGGTTAGGGTTATGGTTACGGTTAGGATTAAGTCTAGGGTTATCAATACAGTTAGTTGTAGGGTTAGGTAAGGTGTAGGTTTAGAGCTAGATTTAGGGATAGTGTTAAGTTTAGTGTTAGGGCAAGGGTTAGGGTTTAGAGTAAGGTATAGTTCTAAGTTTATATTATGGTAAAGTTTAGGCTTTGAGTAAGGTTTAAGACTAAGGCTAAGGTTAGGTTTAGGGTTAGGGTTAGGGCTAGGGTTAGGGTTGGGTTTATGCTTGGGGCTATATTTAGGCTTAGAATTCGCTCTACTTATTGTGTTAGAACTTTTAGTACGGTGAGAGTTTTGATTAGGCTAAGGATTAAGGATAGGTCTAGGGTTTACATTACTGTTAGGGTTTTGCTTAGGGTTAGGGATAGGGTTAGAGCTAGTGTTAGGGGTAGGGTTAGGTTTAGGGTTAGGGCTAAATCTAGGTGTACGGCTCGGATTAGGGCTAGTTTTTGTGATAGTGTTAGGGCTAGTGTTAGGGCAACAGGTAATGAAAGAACCAGGGTTACAATTAGGGTTAGCTCTAAGGTTAGGGTTAGAGGTAGTTCTAGTGTTAGTGTTAGATTTAAGGTTACGGTGATATTTAGAGCTAGAGTTATTTTTAGGATAGGAGTCAGGGTAAGGCTTAGTTTTAGGGTTTGAGTTAGGACTCAAATTAGGGCTAAGTTTACTGTTAAGTTTTGGTTTAAGTTTAGTGTCATGTTTAGAGCTAGGGTGAGTGTTAGGATATGAGTCAGGGTAAGGGTTAGTTTTAAGGTTAGGGTTAGGATTCTATTAGGGCTAGGATTAGTTCTGGTAGTAGTTTAGGGTTTGGTTTAAGTTAAGGTTTATGTTTAGGTCTATTCCTTGGTTTTGTTTTAGTCCTAGGGTTAGAGTTAGGGCTAGTTTTACAATTAGTATTAGGGTTAGGGCTAGTGTTAGTGTTAGGCTTAGACTTACGGTTAGGGTTACATTTATAGTTAGGTTTAGATCTAGGATTAGGCTAGGATTAAGGATAGGGCAAGGGTTAGGGCCAGGGTTAGAGTTATGGTAAGGGATAGGGTTAGTACTAGGAATGGGGCTAGTGTGAGAGTTAGAGTTAGTGATAGGTCTAAAATTAGAGTTAGGGCTTGGGATAGGGATAAATTAGGGCTAGGGTTAGTGTTCAGCTTAGGCCTAGTGATAGGGATAGGGTTAAGTTTAAGTTTAGGATAAAGAATGATGTTATATCTAGGTTTAGAGGTAGGGTTAGTTTTAGAGTTAGTGTTAGGGTTAGGGTTAAGGTTAGGGTTATAATTAAGGCTAGGTTTAGGGCTACGATGAGGCTAGTGTTTGTTTTAGATTCAGGGCTAGGATTAGTGCTAGGGCTAGTATCAGATCTAGGGTTATGGTTAAAGATAGTTTTAGGGTTAGGCTTATGGCTACATCTAGTGTAAGGGTTAGGTTTAGGGTAAGGGTCAGATTTAGAGCTCGGGGAATTATTAGGATTAGGATTTGGCTTAGGTAAGGATTTAGGTTTATGGCTCAAATTAGCATTAGCGTTATGGATAGGGTATAGTTAGGGTTTGTTTTAGGGTTCAGGTTTGGTTTACGGTAATTGATACAGTTAGCTTTAATGATAGGGCTAGGGTTAGGTTTAGGGTTAGCATTAGGGTAAGAGTTATGTTTAGGATAATTGATAGGGTTAGAGCTTAGGTTAGAACTAGAGTTATGGTCTTGAGTTAGGGTTAGAGTTAGTGTTAGAACTAGGGTTAGGTTTAGGTTTAGGGTTATGTTTAGCATAAAGGTTAGGTTTTCAGCTAGGGTTAGGGCAATATTTAGGGTTAGGTATAGGGATAGAATTACGGTAGGTTTAGGGTTAGGGTTAGAGTTAGGGCTAGGGTTATCATTAACATTAGGGTTAGGGTTAAAGTAATGGACAGGGTTAGGTTAGGTTTAGATTTTGTTTTAGAGTTAGAATTAGTGATAGGGTTAGGATTAGAGCTATGGTTATGTTTAGGTTTATAGTTAGGTTTATGGTTTGATCTAGAGTTAGGGCTATGCTGAGTGTTAATTTTAGGGTTATGTCTATTGTTAGTTTTCCAGTTAGGGTTAGGGTTAACATTAGAGTTTGGGCCAGGATTATCAATAAGTTTAGGTTTAGGATTAGGGTAATGGGTAGGTTTAGAGCTAGGTTTAGGGCTAGTTTAAGTTTAGGATTTGGGCTTCGATTAGGGTGAGAGTTAGGGATAGCTCTAGATTTATGTTTAGGGTAAGAGTTAGGCTTTGAGCTAACTTAGGACTAAGGCAAAGGCTAGGGTTAGGTATAGGGCTAGTGTTAGGGTTAGGGTTATGCTTAGGGCTAGGTTTAGGCTAAAATTAGCTATATGTTTAGTGTTAGGTTTAGACCTAGGCATAGGTCTATGGGTAATGTAAGATTTAGGGTTATGATTAAGGCTAGTTTTAGGGTTAGGGTTATGGTTGGGAATAGAATTAGGTTTAGGTTTTGGTTAGTTTCAGGTTTAGAGGTAGGTTTAGTGTTAAAGGCAAGGTCGGTGTTTGGGTTAGAGTTAAAGTTAGGATTAAAGCCAGAATTAGGACTAGGTTAAGGTCTAGGGGTAGAGTTAGTGTTTGGATTAAGTAAAGGTTTTTGTTAGGGCTAGGACTAGGATTTTGTTTAGTTCTAGAGCTAGAGTTCAGGCTAGATTTAGGATTATGTTTAGGTCTAGAGCTAGTGGTAAGGTTAGGTTTAGGTATTAGGTTACAAGTAGGCCTAGTGTTAGGTTTTGGTTTAGGGTTAGGGTCAGGTTTAGACCTCTGGTTTATGTTATGGTCAGAATAAGGGTCAGTGTTAGGGTTAGGGTTTGGGATAGCATTAGAGCTAGAATGAGATCTAGCATTAGGATTATTAATGAGGGTTAGGATTTGTTTAGCCTAAGGATTAGGGATTGGTCTAGGGTTACCATTAGGTTAAGGTTTTGCTCAGGGTAAGGCATAGGGTTAGGGTTAGGGTTAGATTTATGGTTAGGGTTAAAGCTAGGTTTAGGGCTCAGATTTGGGCTAGTTTTGTGTGAGGTTTAAGGCTAGTGTTAGGGCAATGGCTAATATAAGAACTAGGGTTAAAATTAGGGTTAGAGGTAGGGGTAGGTCAAGTGTTAGGGTTAGGTTTAAGATTAGGGTGATATTTATAGCTAGGGTTAGTGTTAGGATATCAGTCAGGTCAGGGTTAGTTTTAAGTTACATTTAGGACTCGAATTAGGGCTAGGGTTAGATCTAAGTGTAGTGCTAGGATTCGGTTTAAGTTAAGGTTAGTGTTAGGCTTGTTGCTCAGTTTTGTTTTAGTGATATGGTTAGGGTTAGGGATAGTTTTATGATTAGCTTTAGGTTTAGGGCTAGAGTTATGGTTAGGTTTAGGATTAAGGCTAGATTTAAGGCTAGGATTAGGGATAGGTTTTGTGTTAGGTTTAGTGCAAGAATTAGAGCTAGGTCTAATGTCAGGTCTAGGTTTATAGTTAGTGATAATTTTAGCGTTAGGTTTTTGGCTAGGTCAAATTAAAGTGTTACGTTTAGGGAAAGGGTCAGAGTAAGAGGTGGGATATTATTAGGGTCAGGGTCAGGCTTTGGGTTTGGGTTAGGTTAAGGTTTAGGGTTAAGGCTCAAATTAGCATTAAGATTAGAATTAAGGTTAGGGTAATGGATAGTGATAGGTTTAGGGCTCAGGTTAGGTTTAAGGTAATGGATATGGTTAGGGTTTGCGATAGGTTTAGGGTTAGGCCTAGGGTTAGCATGAGGTTTATGGTTATTGTTAGGGTAAATTATAGTGTTAGACCTAGGGTTAGGGCTAGGGTTATGGTTAGGATTAGGGCTAGATTTAGGGTTAGGGTCAGGGTTAGAGTGAGGGTTACACTTATGATTAGGTCTAGGGTAAAGTTTAGGGTTTGAGCTAGGATTTTTGCTATGGCTAAGGTTAATTGGGGTTTGGTCTAGGGTTATGGTCATGGTTAGTCTTACGGTTAGGAATAGAGTTATCATTATGGTTAGGGTAATAGGTTTAGATGTCAGGTTAAAGATAGGGTTAGGTTTAGGTTAACCTTAGGTTTAGGTATGGATTAAGGTTAAGGTTTGAGCTAGCTTAGATTTAGGGTTAGAGTTAGGTTCACTGTTAGTTCTAGAGTTAGGTTTATGTTTAGGGTTAGGGTAGGTTTAGCTTTAGGTCTAGTTTTATCATTAGTGTTAAGTTTAGGGTTAGGGTAGTGGGTATGGTTTGAGGTAGGTTTAGGGCTAGGGTTAAGGTTAGGTTTAGGGCTGGGGTTAGGTTTAGGTTTAAGCCTTGGGTTAGTGTTAAGGTTAGGTTAAGTGTTAGGGTTAGGGATCGAGCTAGGTTTAGGGCTAAGGAAAGGGTTATAGTTACAGTCTGGGCTGTGTAGGGTTAGGGTTAGGTTTAGGGCTAGAGTTAGCATTAGTTTTAGGGTTATGTTTAGTGTAATGGATAGAGTTAGAGCTTGGATTTGGGCTATGGTTACAATTAAGATTAGGGCTAGAGTTAGGGTGAGGTTTAGGGTTTGGGCTAGGGTTATGTTTAGGGTACACTTTAAGGTTTGAGCTAGGATTAGGGCTAGAACGAGGGTTAGGGTTAGGGTTAGGGCTAGGTTTAGCGTTAGAGTTATGCTTAGGGTTAGGTTTAGGGCTGCAATTAGGGCTAGGATTTTTGTGAGGTTTAGGGCTAGTGTTAGGTATATGCGTAATGTAAGAGCTGGAGTTATGGTTATGGCTAGATTTAGAATTCATCTAGTGTTAGGGTTAGTTTTTGGATTAGGATAATGTTTAGAGCTAGGGGTTGTGTTAGGGTAACTGTCAGGGTTTAGGTTAGGATTAGGTTTAAGTTTAGGTCCAGAATGAGGACTAGGGTTATGTCTAGGGGTAGAGTTAGTGTTTGGTTCAGGTTTGGGTTATTGTTAGGGCTAAGGCTAGGGTTATGGCTATATTTAGGATTAGGTTTATGTCTAGGGCTAGTGTTATTGTAAGGTTTAGGGTTCGGGTTACTGGTAGGGCTAGAGTTAGATTTCGGATAAGGGTTAGGGTCAGGTTTAAACCTAGGGTTAGTGTTAGGGTCAGAATAAGAGTCAGCGTTTGGGTTAGGGTTTTGGTTAAGTTTAGAGCTAGAATGAGGGCTAGGGTTAGGAGTAGTAATAGATTTAGGGTTTGGGATAGGCATAGAATTATGGTTAGGACCAGGGTAGCAATAGGGTGAGGGTTTGACTAAGTGTAAAAAATAGGGTTAGAGCTAGGATTAGGAGTAGGGATAGGGTTAGGGTTAGGGCCAGAGTTAGGCCTTAGATTAGGGCTAGGTTTTGTGGTAGGTTTAGGGCTATGGCTAATTTTAAAACTGGCATTATGATTAGGTCTAATTTTAGGGTTAGGTTTAGGCCAAGGTCTAGTGATAGGATTAGGTTTAGAGATAGGGTGATGTGTAGAGCTAGGGTTAGTGTTAAGGCCAGAGTCAGGGTTAGTATTAGTCCTAGGGTTAGGGCTAGGTTTAGTGTTAGGTTTTGGTTTAGGTTAAGAGTTAGGGTCAGTGAAATGGCTCAGTTTTGCTTGAGAGCTAAGATTAGTGTTAGGGCTAGTTTTCAAATTAGCATTAGGGTTAGTGCTAGTGTTCAGATGTGGTTTAGGCTTAGGGTTAGAGTTAGATTTAGAGTTAGGGTTAGATCTAGGCTTAGGGCTACAGCAAAGTTTAGGTCTAGGGTTAGGGCTAGGGTTTGATTTATCATAAGGGATAGGGTTAGAACTAGGGATAGATATAGGGCGAGAGATAGAGTTAGTCTTAGTGTTAGGGTTAGAGTTAGGATTAGAATTAGGGCTTAATTAGGGCTAGGATTAAAGGTATGGTTAGTATTAAGGCTGAGCCTAGGTTTATGGCTTGATTATGGTTATGGTTAAATATGATGTTATAGCCAGCTTTAGAACTAGAGCGAGGATTAAAATTAAGGTTAGGTCTATGGTTAGGGTTAGGTTTAGGATTAAGGCTAAGATTAGGGCTAGAATTAGGGCTAGAGTATTTTTAGGGTTAGGGCTTAATTAGGTATAGGGATAATGTCAGGTCTAGGGTTATGGTTAGAGATAGTTTTAGAATTAAGATTATTAAGGTTAGGGTTAGGTTTATGGATATGGTTAGATTTAGGGTTCAAGTTAGGTTTAGGTTAACGTATAAGTTTAGGGCTAGGAATATGTTTAGGGTTATCCTAGGGTTAGGATTAGGATTAGGGTAATGGATAGGGTTACAGCTGGGGTTAGGGCTAGGTTTATGGTTAGGATTAAGGAAAGGGTTAGTTTTCAGTTATGGCAACAGTTAGGGTTAGGATTAGGTTTTGGGTAAGGGTTAGGGCTAGAATGAGGGTTATGGTTAGGGTTAAAGGTAATGTTAGGGCTCTGATTAAGTATATGTTTTGGGTTAGTTAAGGGCAAGGTTTAGGGCTACAGCTAATGTAAGAACTAGGGTTATGATTAGAACTAGTTTTATGGTTAGGGTTAGGGCTAGGTCTAGGATTAGGTTTAGGTTTAGGTTTTGAGTGATGTTTACAGCTAGGGTTAGTGTAAGGGTCAGATTCAGAGTCAGGGTTTGTTTTAGAGTTAGCAATAGGACTAGAATTAGAGGTAGGTTTAGGACTAGCTGTAGGCTTACGGTTTGTTTTATGTTAAAATTTAGGTTTAGGGCTCTGGCTCGGTTGTTTTGTAGGGCTAGGGCTAGGGTAGAGCTAGTTTTATGATTACATTAGTGTTATGGCTTGTGTTAGTTAGAGGTTTAGCTTAGGGCTAGGGTTAGATTTAGACTTAGGTTTAGATATAGAATTAGGGCTGGGGTAGAGTTAGGGCTAATGTAAAGGCAAGTGATAGGTTTATGGTAATGGATAGGGTTAGAGCTAAAAATAGGACTAGGGCAAGAGTTAGAGTTAGTCTTAGGGCTAGGTGAGGTTAGGTTTAGGGCTAAATTATGGCTAGGATTAGGTCTAGCATTTGTGTTAGGGTTAGGTCTAGTTTTAGGCTTAGGTTTAGGTTTAGGGGAAGGGATGGGGTTAGAGCTAGTTTTAGGGCTAGGTTGAGTGGTTAAGTGCTCCTGGGTTCAACCCTTGGTAACACACACACACACACAAAAAGATATTGGTTAACTGCTTGAAATAAAAATTTCTTTGTTTCAAGTAATATTGTCCTTGTGTACATCAACTCAGAAATCAAGAATAATAACATAATCTTGGGGTTTGTTAGCCTTTCTACAGTAAAAGCAAAATAATTTAAATCCAAATATTACCAACTTATGTGTCATTATATAAATCTAATAATCTTTTCTGAAATTTTGTTTTATTGCCTTGACAGATGGGAGTTCTGGATTTAACTCTAAAATTCTAAAGTATAATCAAATTTATTTTAAGAATGAATATAGTTAGAGAGAGTATGAATTAGTAGTATGCATAAAATTTGGCTTGTAAGAAGCAAATTAAAGGGCAGGTATTCGTAAAGGAGAGGAAATTTGTAAATGGAGCAGAAAAGATAATGGAACTATATTTTCTCAAGATTTAGTTTATGCAGGCATGGGAAGTATAATAAGAATGTCTTTTACAACTTTTGAAAATGCTACCAAACCAGAATAAAACACAAAAACCTACAATAACTCCCCTTGTGCTATATTCTAAATCAGAGTAGTGGAAGCACTAATAATACAAGCTAAATCTGTATAGCTCAAAATCCATCAGAATAATTTAGAGTTAAGCTTCAAATACAACAATACATATGAAAGTATGTGAATGTGTGTGGTAGTATCATTTATAAATGTGTGCATGTCTAAACGTGTGCTGAACTTCCAAAATAATATAAACTCCTGTAAATTAAGATCAAATATATATTCATAGTTTTTTTTTTTTAATTTTTTACTTGACACATTAAATATCTTATATTGTTAAATTGATTTTAAATCTCTAATTTTCCAAACTAACTTTATAGTTCATCATATAAATGTATATTAGCATATTTAACCATTCCTTAGTTCAGAATATTTATTTCATTTCCTTGTACCTTTTTATAACTATGCAACAAACATCATTGTATATAATAACAAATATGTACTTGGTATATAAGGTCATAATGTAAATTTCATTCTGAATTATATAGAAAAAATGTTAACTTGTTGAAAGGAACTCAATAGGAATCTGCATTTTGAAGAGAGATTTTATGTGCAAAACTATACATAATAAAAGTTCAGAATAAACAATTTGATATTAAATATTCAAATATTGTTCTTCATTTCACTTAAGTATTTTTATTATCCAGTCTTGAATACAAATGACAAGTTAAAATTATAATATTTTATATGTATATATAATAGCCTCTGTTTGTCTAGAGAATCCTGACATTCTTCATTTTTTTATTATTCAATAAATTCTCCAAATTTTGAAGCCAGAATAATTTAAAAGAATAGTTTTGATCATATGACAATCTGGTGAAAACTCTTACAGAGCTTTTCAATGCACTTAGGCAAAATATAATCACTACCATCGCATACAAGGCCAGAGCAATGAGGGCATTTTCTTCTAGGAAAGCTTCTTTTCTCCTTGTCAGGTGCTCTTTCCTTTTTACCTCACCACCCACTCTACCAAAATGGTATCTCCCATTAATATGGAACTATCTGAGATCAATCCAAGATGGTGGGTTAGAAGGAGGCTTCATTCTGTATCACTCCAGGACCTGGGATTCAAGCAAGAATACTCCTTCTGTGCTAGTAATTAGAGGACCCCCAATGGCTTTTCCCAGCAAGAATCATGGCGGCCAGATCACGCAGGTTTCGAGGCCTCAGCATTAGTGAAAGACTCTCTACCACTCATCCATACAAGTCTGAAAGACCAGCATGAATGAACACACGTGCAGGACTCCTGGCCACCCACAAGTGCGGGAATCCTGGCCACCACTGGTATGCAAGACACGCAGCTGCAGCCCATGCACAAGAACTCAGGCCACCACCAATCACATTGTTAAATGGGCCCCCATTTAACAATGTGGGGATCCTTGGGTTGCTTTCATCTTGGGGCATTACAACCACTACCACAGTCCCCTACGTAGTACCCTGAACATGGAGACACTGCACTGGGTTCACTGACAGCGACCAGCCACAATACAGCACACCACAGAGTTGCATCTCTGAACACATCACCCTATGCCACCACCCGACACCCCATGGCTGAAAGCAGTCACCTTTATCTTGGGACATCTTCTTCGCCATCTTTAGTTGGGGAAACTCCTAGCTTGGAACATCAGCTGAGACTTAAAAACAATATCAAGGTACCAAAAATCCCCAACCCCCACCCCCTTCCTGGAAGCTGCTAGCTGAGCACATTGCCAGTGGCTACACTGCCCATCCTTAGCTTGAAAAACTGGGTGGCCTTGCCAGGTCTTGAACTGCCCAATATTGCACAGCCCCTACAGCACAGCACAGAAGACCTCTGGAGAGAAAGGTTCCTGATTGAGAAGTAGAAATGGAGGTGGGGAGTCAGATACAATTTAGAGACTAAATTAGAGACCAGAAATTGTGAGTCTACAGGCTATATGAGGAGATAAGACCAGGTGCCCACCTCACATGAGTGGGCCCCAAAGGAGATCCTTGTAGTCTTCCATCAGGGACAGGCAAGTACTATACACCACCTCCAGGAGCAACACCCCCAAGACCAACCCTCCCACCCTAATAACCTTCACCATCCTGAGGGTGGAGATACCAGCAAACAATGAACAGCCCCACCTCTTGAAAGAGAAGAGAAGCTGGAGAGATATGATCTCCAACAAAAATAATCCTTATATTGTCGAGATTTTTTTCTCTCTCTCTGGTCTCCTAGCATCACATCCCCAACATTTGTGAAACCAAGTGCCTTTCATGAATTAAGGCTACTGAGGACTGGGATGTTTGAATAGTATATTATAGTGGCATTGTATATTCTTTTATCTCCTATTTTTACATTTTTACTTGTCTTAATATTTATGTTTGTTTCTTTTTGTACTCTACAGCCTTCCCACTTACTTGTCTTGCCAAAATGACTTTCTTTCTCATCTCCTGCTACTAACCAACTTATTTAGATTCCTTTTCTAAGATGTAATAACTTTATATCCTCACCTCATCTCCCTCAACATCTCATTCTAGACTTCATCCTTGGATTTTTTTTTTTCACCATCAGAAACTGCAGGCCCTTTTGCAAAGCTACTGTTTATATTGTAGATAATAATTGAACTTACCATTTCTGCGTATTGTGACAAAACCATAAATGTCTTACTAGTAGCTCTTTGGTTTAAGTTTGTGAAGTATTTAAATTGGGATCTGTACAAATTGTTCTCCTCCTTAAAGACGAGGCATTGGAAACCTGCAGGAACACAAGAAGCCTACAGAGTAAAAACTGTAATGTCTCAGATCACCAGTACTAGAAGGTAAGACACATGAACAACATGAAAAAACAAGAGATTAAAGTGCCCCAACAAACCAAGATATTACATTATTAGAATCCATGGCCAGCAAACAGAATTAATGAGAAGGAGTTCAGGATGTGCATAATTAAAATGTTCTGTGAATTAAAGAATGATATAAGAGAGCAAATACAGGCAGCAAAAGATCATTTTGATAAAGAGCTACATAGCAAATACAGGAAGCAAAAGATTACTTAATAAGGAGATAAAGGTTCTGGAAAAAAACAAAACAGAAATCCTTGAAATGGAAGAACAATAATCAGAATTAAAAGCTCAATAGACAGCAGCACCAACAGATTAAATCACTTGGAAGATAGGACCACAGACAATGAAGACAAAATATATAATCTTGAAAAGACTGTTGACCACACAGCGAAGATGGTACAAAACCATGAGCAAAACATTCAAGAATTATTAGATAACATAAAAGACCAAATTTAAGAATTATTGGGATAGAGGAAGAAATTAACAATCTGTTCGATGAAATAATATTTGAAAATTTTCCAAAAATGAAGAATGAGTTGGAAAATCAAATATAAGAAGCTTACAGGACATCAAACATACAAAATTCTAGAAATAGTAAAAGAATTCAACAAAGTAGCAGGATATAAAATCAATGCCCATAAATCAAAGACACTTTGATTTATGTACATCAGTGACAAATCATCAGAAAGGGAAACTGGGAAAACTACCCCACTTATAAGTCTCAAGAAAAAAAAATACTTGAAATCAACTTAACGAAAAAGGTGAAAGACCTCCACAATCAAAATTATAGAATGTTAAAGAAAGAAATTAAAGAAGACCTTGGAAGATGGAAAGATCCCCCTTGTTTCTGGATATGCAGAATTAATATTTTCAAAATGACCATACTACCAAAACCCTGTACAGATTTAATGCAGTTCCAATTAAAATTCCAATGACATTCCTCATAGAAATAGAAAAAGCCGCTATGAAATTCATCTGGAAAAATAAAGAGACCCAGAACAGACAAAGCAATCTTCAGCAAGTAGAGTGAAACAGGTGGCATCACTATACCAGACCTTAAACTATACTACTGAGCAATAGTATCAAAAACTGCATGGTATTGGCACCCAACTAGACTTGTAGGCCAATGGTACAGAATAGAAGACACAGAGAAAAATCCATATTATTACAGTTATCTCATACTAGCGAAGGTACCAAAAACATACATTGAAGAAAGGATAGCCTCTTCAACAAATGGTCGTGGGAAAACTGGAAATCCATATGCAACAAAATGAAATTAAACCCCTATCTCTCACCAGGAAAAAAACTCAACTCAAAGTGGATCAAGGATCTAGGAATTAAACCAGAGACACTGTGCCTAATAAAAGAAAAAGTAGGCCCTAATCTCCATCATGTGGGATTAGGTCCCAACTTCCTTAATAAGACTCCTATGGCACAAGAATTAAAATCAAGAATCAATAAATGGGATGCTTCTTCTCAGCAAAAGAAACAATCTGTGAGGTGAAAAGAGAGCTTACTTGTTGGGAACAAATCTTTACTCCTCACACATCAGATAGAGCACTAATCACTATAGGGTATATAAAGAACTCAAAAAACTAAACAACAAAAAACAAATAACCCAATCAATAAATGGGCCAAGGAACTTAACAGACACTTCTTAGAAGATAATATGCCATCAATCAACAAATACATGAAAAAATGTTCACCATCTCTAGCAATTTGAGAAATCAAATAAAAACTACTCTAAGATTTAACTTCACTCTAGTTAGAATGACAGATATTAAGAATACAAACACAATAAGTATTGGCAAGAATGTGGGGAGAAAGTCACATGTCACACTCATAAATTGCTGGTGGGACTTCAAATTGGTGCAACCAATATGGAAAGCAGTATGGAGACTCTTTGGAAAATTTAGAATGTAACTACCATTTGACCTAGTTATGCTACTCCTCAGTTTATACCCAAAGGACTTTAAAACAGCATATTATAGTAGTACAGCCACATCAATATTTATAGAAACATAATTCACAATAGCTAAATTGTGGAATCAACCTAGATGCCCTTCAGTAGATGAAGTGGAAAAGGAAACTGTGGTATTTTTATACAATGGAATATTATTTCGCACTAAAAGAGAACAAAATCATGGCATTTGCAGGTAAATGGATGGAGTTGGAGAATATCATGATTAGTGAAATCAGCCAATCCCAAAAAAACAAATGTTGAATGTTTTCTCTTATGTGAGAATGCTGATCCATAATGGGGCTGGGGTGGGGGATATGGGAGGAATTCAGGCCTTTAGATAGGGCAAAGTGGAGGAAAGGGATGGGAGTGGGCATGGGGGGTAGGGAAGATGATGGAATGAGATGGACATCATTGCCCTAACTATATGTATGCAGACAAGAATGGTGTGAATTTGCAGTGTGTACAACCAGTGATATGAAAAATTGTGCTCTATATGTGTATTATGAATCGAAATGCATGATGTTGTCATATATAACAAATTAGAATAAATAAATAAATTTAAAAAAACAATCAAATGACTACACTCAAGAAATAAAAGATGGAACTACCCATTATGTTGTAAGATATTCAATTTCTAGTTCTCTCATTATTTGTTTATATTACATTTTCCACATTTAAATTATTTTGATAGTATTGACCACTTTAATCTTCATATGGGTAAATCATAAACAGCTTATAGAGTGTAACTCACATGTCAGTTCAATTGTGAAGAAAATGTTGCTCCTACACATCTGGAATAAAACACTTTTCTATTAAGGCATAATTTTGTCTCTATATTCTATCATCAGATTGATCTCATAATGTTGAAATTTCAGTGCATAGCATACAAACCATGAACAGTGTAAATTCTGCTGATATTACTGAACTCCACAATAACTTTACAGATGTCATTGTAGAAATCCTATCTACAACTATTCATTATTTTCCCCCATGTTATAACACTGTTTGGCACCATTATGATTTTAAAAACATTTATTTAATGAACCAATGAAGCAATAGGGAGGGAATATTTGAGTTCTTCAATTTGGAAATTTATAAGAGTAAATTGTGGCAAATTCTAAATAGGTATCATGAAAAATATTCATTTTGTCATATAATTCATATGGACATAAAATATAAGAATTGAAATTTGGACATAAATGATTTTTATTCTCTGCTTTTGGGAAAATAATAAAAAATCCTTAGTTATTTCTTGCAATAAAACGGATTCTATGGTTTTCAGCTTACATATTTTTTCCTGCTTTTATTATCCATATGCTACATCAACATTTTGTTGATGTCACCACATGCATATGGATTTCTTGTGTCTGAGCTCTACCAGATTGTGATGTGAGATCAGCATGGACATTAAGCTGAACAGAAATATTAAGAATGTGCCTTTTGCTATTTAAAGGGTGATCATCTTATATTTAAAGTAAATATATTACTCTATATTATTTTGGAAAAAATATAATTTTTCTAGATCTTTTCTGAAGATGGTTTTCAAACAAAATGCAGAAGAATTATAAATTATTGGAATTACTTCCAGATCAATCCACTGATTCTCTTCCCCTGTGTCTGTCTTCAATTTACTGTAGAATTTTCAATGCAGGGACTGTAGAAAATTTCTAAGGTGTATGGAATAATAATAGGATCCAAGCATACCTAGGATATTAGTTCTAAGTCAGCTCACTCTTATCTCAATCCATAATTATGTCATTTCACTTGTTCATAACTGATTTATTTATTCAGTTGAAGTGAAGCTCCTTGTCACACTTAAATACTTTACTGGGTGTTAATTCCCTTAATAAACAAAATAAGAAATAAATGACATAATATGTCAATACATCTTGACCCTTACTTCTTCCATCAATGCTCCAAACAAGACCATAATAATCTTTTAAAATTAGCTTGCTCCATTAGTTTTAGAGAAATTTAAATATTTAAAATATTGAATAATATCCTCAATGATCTGATGTCTATAAACCTCTCCATTATGATCAGTTACTGCTCTGCTCAGTGTGTTCTGTGAACATTACCTTCTTTTCTTTGCAGGCTAAGACATTCCTCTTCTTGACCATTACTCATGCTACTTTAATTACACAGAATGATATTCTTCAATTCTTTGACATGCTGGCCACTTTTTATCTTCATTCCCCTTTATTTTTAGTAAAAATTTCCCTCTTAAAAAAGCAATACCAAGGGCTTGGGTTGTGGTTCAGTGGTAGAGTGATTGCATGGCATTTAATTACTGGCAACACTAAAGAAAAGCAAAAACTTTTTTTTTTACACAATACCTTTATTTTGTTTCTTTATTTATTTTTATGTGGTGTTGAGGATTGAACCCAGGTAGAGTGAGTGCTCTATAGCTGAACCACAACCCAGCCCAAGAACTGTTTTTTTTTTTTTTAATTGTCCCATTATTTTTATTTTTTAATTTTTTTAGTTGTAGATGGACACAATATTTCCATTTTATTTATTTATTTTCAGGTGGTGGTAAGAATCAAACTGAGTGCCTCACATATACTAGACGAATGGTATACCACTGAGCTATGTATGTAGCCCCACCAATACCATTCTTGACCACCCAAACAAGAAATTTCCATCTCAACTCAACTTATTATTTATTTCATTTTCCCATGATTTTTCTTCTTTGTACTCATCTATACCTCTAATTATTTAGCTTCTTGATTGGTTATGTCCTTATGGTGTGCCTGCCCCTGAAATATGTCAAGTTCTATATTTGTCTGTATGTATCTCTAGAGACTAGAATAGAGGTAAATAAATTAGTAAATAAATAATTAGAAAACTAATAGTACAAGTTATTCATATGTAACATTGCTTTTCACAGGCAGTCTCACTAGAAATGTCTTTTGCCTGGACTTCCGATGAGACACTTCCAATTTAAGACAAACTTCTGTTCCACTCTAGGTCATGAAGACAAACATGCTGGCTTCTAGCGCCATGTTACTAACTAAACACACTGAACTTGGGGACCCCAATCTCTAATTGGGAATGACTTTCTCATGCCAAGCATGGGGTCTGGGGGTGCTGCAACTCCATCCTCACAGACATCAAGAAGATAGGCATATTGGCCACTCAAGCCTGTCAAAGTAATGCAGGACACTTAAATCTACAATGTTATGTTTCCTACCATTTTACTCATTTTCCTGTGTTTTTTTTTTTTTTTCTTTTTTTTATTCTCCCCTGCTTTCTCTTCTTCAAAAGTTTGGCTCAGTTTCAGTATTTCAGAGATAAAAACTTTAGTTAAGTTTGTTCGACCTTACTTCAAAGCTGGTTTTGAATACAACCTACTTTCCTACCAACTTGACTCCATATGTTTCTGGATTAGAGATCATAGAACCTAGCCTCTTTCCTACTGGATTATCTTACAACCATCAGGGTGCAAGGTCTCCATACTTATTCCAATAAATTTTAGGTACCTAAACTTTCCAAGCTTCATTTACTCATTTATATTTATTCAAACCCCTACCTGTCTTCAAACGTGTTCATATATCATAAAGAACCATACTGAAGACATTTGCATAACCAGAGTTCTCAGTGTAGGTTTTAATCTTTTCTGTTTTCTTTAGTACAGTCTTAACCTTACAGTACATTGAATAATTACTCTCTTATTCCACGGAAAGATTTTGTACATTATCCCTGAAAAATAGATGTTGAAAATGAGGATTTCTACTTTCTAACATCTTTCCCTGTAAGAAAACCCAAATCCCAAATATCAGCTCATGGAGATATCTATTCTACTAGTGATATCTGTTCTGCTTGGTGACAGCAAGCCTCAGAGTGTCCCATTTATCACTTCTTTATCACAAACCTTCTTAGCATTGGATCTTTTCCTCTTGCACTGTGACAAAATAGATGTTGCCAGAATCTATGGGAAATTAGGCCAGTAAATCAGGAAACACTGATCTGTTTTAAACAAAGATTGCGTTTTTAATTCTTTCATTCCTCAGGCCAAAATGTGTAAATCTTGATTGAAGAAAAACTTATTTTTTCACTTTTGATACTATTATATCTCCTAGATTTTGTCTGTTTGTTTATTTAATGTGCCATTGAAGGGACTGCTCAGTAAGTGCAAAAAGGAGAAAATTCTATTAGGGAGTTGGAGAGGAAGATGAAGAGGGATAACAGAGAGATTATAAGGAAGTATCCGATAAATAGAGTGGGTATGAAGTTCAAATATCTGTACTTGGCTCTCTGGATATCCAAGAGACCAAATGGTAGAGTTTCAGTCCCAGTGAAGCCTGTGAAGTGAGAGAGTTGATGGTACATGTTCTTGCCCAGTTAAAGAGCAAGGTCAGTGTCCCTACTCATAGACACATAGACAGGGAGGATATGTTATTCCTTACTAAGCCCTTTTCTTTGATTAAGACTTTCTGTGGACTGGATATAACTCATACACATTAAATAGGTTAATCTGCTTTACTCAAAATTGACAAAACAAATATTAATTTCATAATCCCATAACACACCTGAATAATGATTAATTAATAGCTGGAAAACCTATGCCCTTTTACCCTTTGTGGACATTGAGATATTACCCTTCATTAACATTCTTAATTACCTTTTGATATGTGTCTCCTGCAGGACCCAAATTAACACATTGATGAACATATTGCTATATTGCTAACTAACAATTCATTATGCTATAAATTCATTCAATAATATAATTTAGGAGAATATCTGTTAAAAATAAGTAACTTTAAGCCTAAATTTATTTTAAAGTATGTTCAATTACTGTAATATGATCAAAAAAGCAGCTGTCAATTCCATTGTCTACAAAATTCCTGGCATGTTATATTATGACATTACAAACACATTATTTTATTGCATGAATATATAATGGAGGAAAATATTAACTTTTAAAAGGATGATAACATCTAAATGTATTTTCCCATGTAATTTCACAGATATGTGCATACCACCCATGGATTTTCAAAAACCCTAGGAAAAAAAAAAGTCTTTGCTAAGCCAGTGACCTAGAATAATGGTGAGATGTATTGGTCAGTCCTATGCCAAGCTTGTATTACCCAATTTGTTATACAAATATGTTTCCATACAGAAATACTGAAAAATAATTGGTTTGATAGTATATATTTTCCCTCTTCATAACAACTTATTCTGTTTTGTGTATGTGTGAGGGGGGAGGGAAACAGGAACATTCACTTAAAACCATGTATAATTGTATTATAAATAATATTGAACTCAAATTTATGAATATAATTTTCTTTAATAAAAATTTATATGTGTAAATATATTGAATGCAATACTAATATTTCTCTCACTCAAATCTTTTAAATTCAACCCTGCATATATGTATACAAGTATTTGCTCACAGTATCTTTTTTGTTATCTCCTTAGAGTCACAGTTGATAGTTTTTGTTGTCACTTTTGAGATACGAACCTGAAGACTGGTATATACTCAGAAATTTTTAGAGAACATTCACAACTACAGGTGTTTCTTTCAAAAAATCATGAAAAAAATAAATCAGCTGCATTTTATTTTTGTAAAAAGATGAATAATTAAGGTCTGTAATTTCTAATTTCTGTTATTTTTATATTTGGTTAAATGCAACTTGAGTGATGATTGACATGATACTTCACAATGACAAATCTAGGCATTAAGAAAAGAAAACAAAATTAGGCTGCAATAGGCTCTTATTATTCACATCCATTTCTGGGAATTTAGTATCTATGGTTTCATTTTCATTATTCACATATAATGTATTAAATTTGAAGTACATCTCTCTACGTTAGTAGCATCATATTTTATTTGCGTGCCATTATATTTATTTGGGTGCCTTATATTTACTTGACACCGTAAAATCAAATACATTTTCTCTCCATTTCTGTTTAGCCACTCAAAAATTTACAGTATGTACTCATTTACCTGTAGGAAAAGGCTTATGTTGAAATCATCAGCCTTATGAATAATTACCTTCGACTAGAGAATCTTCTTTTTATCTTAATGCATCTTCTTCTATTATCGAAACCAAGTCCATTATTTTAAGCTTTAGTCCTTGGACTTCGTTAGAACCCTTTAACCAATCTTTCTCCTGTCTTCTTTCACTACTCCAATATACTCATGTTTTAATGATTTCCTTTCCAGAACTTTCCACTATGTTGTAGAGATCATTGAACTCTGCTTTTTGATGTTCCATCAGGTATTACTGAATTGGCTCTGTTTATTAGACACAAACATGCTACTTGTAGATTGTGTAAAAATCACATTACTTGATATTGTTAAGATCACACTATTCTTTTCTTAACTGATAAACTGATGACTTATTTTCAGCAAATAAATGGGATGAGTAATGCTTTTAAGCAACATAACTGTGTGATCAAAACAAAGTTTTTCCAATTCCATGCAATTTCCCTTCTCTCTCCCTTTCCCTCGGAGACCCTCAGAGTTATACAAAAGTACATACAAGAGGAAGTGAGGGGAAAGGGAAAAATAATACAAGGGGGACAAATTAATGTCAGTAGAGGGGGCAGAGAGAGAAGAGGGGAGGGGAGGGGGATAGTAGAGGATAGGAAAGGCAACAGAACACAACAGACACTAGTATGGCAATATGTAAATCAATGGATGTGTAACTGATGTGATTCTGCAATCTGTATATGGGGTAAAAATGGGAGCTCATAACCTACTTGAATCAAAGTGTGAAATATGATATATCAAGAACTATGTAATGTTTTGAACAGCCAACAATAAAAAATTTTAAAAAAAGTTTTTTTTCATGGTTACACTAAAGTCCAAAACTGGTAAAAATAATATTGCACTTAATTTATGAATATAATTTTATAGTATTTAAAAAATAATTTGGCATTTTACATACTATTTCAGCAATTATTATTTTATTTATTATTATCTAGGTGATATAGAGATCAAATTTTTCATGTGTTTATCTTTTAGATAAAATATTTTTGCCTTAGACTATTCTGGAACATTTGGGCCTTAAGTCTTTGAATAAAATCATTTGAGTTACATTTATAAGGACAATAAATCTCTTGGAAGAAAGGCAAAAAAAGGACTGAATATCCTATGTTGTATTTAACTGGAATAAGAAGAAAAAACAACAATGACAGAAAACCCAGACAGTACTATAAGTGGTCCACTTTAATCTATTAAATATGCAGATGGTATGTTTCACTTCATTTCCACCTAATATAATAAACAGAAAAATTTCAGTCTATAATCTTCACAAAGAATATTGGAAAGTAATCACTTCTGCTTACATGGAAATTTTCCATATTATTGACATTGAACTTTACAGTTGTTTCCTGGTGAAAATACCTCCTGTTAACACAGGCAGATTCCATCTCAAAGGGGAAACAGACGTGACTCAAGCCTTTCCTGATGTAGCAGTCACTCAAAAAATCTTATTGAAAAGAAGTAAACTTCCTAGAATCACAAACTTATACTGAATTTTGGTACTTCAGAAAGAAAATGTAGCTAAATATTTTTGATATACAGGTAGTCAAGTTTGCATTTAGAACTTTAGGAAATTAGATGTCAAGATTTCTTATAAGTATGATAAAAATGGCTAATAAAATGGTTTATTTTTTAACTCTGATGAACAAGGAACATGGAATGCTATGATTCTCTCACAAGAATGAACAGATAGCAGGAAAATCCCATAATATAGAAAGAGTAAAATATGGAACTGCAAAAAATATTTAACTATTAAAAATATAAATGAAACAACCTCATGGTGAAAAGTACAAGAAATCATCCATCTTTTCATCTTGCTATATATCCAAAAATATTGGGTTTTTCTTTTTCATCTGCACAACCCCCCAACACACACACACACATACAATTGTAATGTTTATTGTATTCACTGGACACTTTTAATTAAAGTATTATTACTTCAGCTTGTAAAAACAGATATTCATATAGCTGTACACTAAATCATAAAGAGTCGATATAATTTAAATGGAATTATAAATATTGTTTTCCTGTAACATACTGGTGTTCTTCTGAATCACATTTCATTGCAGCTTACTCAAGAAAACTGTAGTGTGTGTGTGTGTGTGTGTGTGTGTGAGAGAGAGAGAGAGAGAGAGAGAGAGAGAGAATTCAACCGAGGGATGTTTTATGTCTGAGTTTCATCCCGAGCTCTTTTTATCTTTTATTTTGAGACAGGGTATTGCTATATTATTGAGACTGGCCTTCTACTTGTGATCCCCCTGGCTCAGTCTCCCAAGTAGCTAAGATTATAAGATAATAGTTGTGCACCACTGTGCCTGCCTGGAAACTGTTTATTATATGCATGTGTGTTCATATTTCTACCACATTATAAAACAAATACAAAAATTTTAGGATTATAAAGTCCAACCATAGTGCTTTAACTAATGACTATTTTTGCTTTTGCCATTGTGATATGTATGATACACAGAATAATACTAGGTATATGACAAAGTATGTGTGGGATTTTACATACTAAGTAAAGTGGAATTTAAATTAATCATCAACATAAAAATTCCTTGAATAGCAACCTTGATTTGAATAGGGTCAGGTTAATTAAGTGGAGAAAAAAATTACTCCAGTGGTTAAGAACAGCAGAAGAATAATTTGTTCTTGTGAAGTCTTTTGTTTCAGAGATACAGTTAACAGTCACTCATTAAATGGCTTTCTGTAATAAATGGCACCATTACATTGAGATGTTCAGCATTTGACTGTAAATAGTTATAATTGCATTCAGAGAAATTCATGAACAAGAAGGTTTATGCAAATTTCAATAGTCCTGTTTCTAACAGTTAGCAATAAAAATTTCATTGTTCATTAGCAAAGATTACCTTAATTAGTGGTCAAATTATCCTATTTTAATTCACTAGGTGAATTCAAGATACATAATAATATGGTTAATAATCAAAGTCCCTGTAATCCAGAAAAGAGAAAAAATATCAATTATCAGAAGAAAAAGATATTTATTATTTAGAAAACAAGTTCAGTGGGTATAATAAAGTCTGAAAAATTCTTCAAATGCAAAATAATATCTTCATCTTGGCCCCAAAGAAAAAAAAAGACTTATTTGCCCCTCAGTGTATAGTTAAGGATGGTAAGAAATAAATTTTATGTCTTTGTTATTTTACCGTATTGCTTCATTACTTTCATTCTATCTTTACTTCTTTTAACCCTAGAAAACTTTATTCATATTATTTCTTTGAGGTTTCAGTTTCCTCTTCTATAAATAAGGAGATTCATACTAAGTATCTTGTAAGAATCTTGATTGAATTCTATTGTTTCGTAGGCCTATAGAAAAGCTTAGAATGAAAATGGATGAAGACAACCAGTAGATCCACTGCTTATGCTTAAAAGAACTGTGTTTCAAATACATTGAATCCAAATTAACAAAGATTTCAAAACATATCTGCAGTTATTTACAGATGCATAGTCTAAATATCTGATTTGAAGGGCAAACTTAAGAAGACATCAGGAAACCAGATACAGTTCCCTACTTCCTATGGGCAGGGTCCTTGTGGACTCCACTGGCTTCATCTGTAATGGAATTGTGGGTCCTGTTTATATACTTTACTTGGGAGTTGGGCTGCTGTCCCTTTCCATCTGCTCAGTGGGATATATATATATATATATATATATATATATATATATATATATATATATATATATATATATATATATATCACATTTGGGTAGCATATTCAGTTAAGTATTCAGAAGAGAATGACTTGCTGATTTGAAGATTTTTAGAAAAAGCATGTGAGTAAAAATGCTGTATAGCTTTGACATGGCCTATGATGTGAGGGCATGCATAACTGACCCCCCTCTTATCTTTCTAGAAACATATAAAATTGCTAATCCCAATTCTTTTAACACACCTGCACTGAATAGCCAGTAGTTCTCCAGATTTTTCAAGTTTTTTTTTTTTTTTTCCATCTCAGAACCCCATTCATTCTGAGATGCTACATCTTTTTTCCAAACCTGCTTGTTTCATCGGGATAATTCATCCTAGACTTCTGTGGGAGTGCACCTTGCTTAGAAAAATCTTCTTTGATATTTTATTCCAATCAAATAACCCATCATCATTTCCCATAATGAGCACTATTGTTTAGTCTTTAATTATATGATTGGCTGAAATAAAAACTGTACCTGTTCATATTAATCTATTATTCACTGTCTGTTCCTGTTTGTGAAAAAAGTGTAAGAATAAAGAAATGTGACTACTATACTCTTTCTTAATTAATCCCTGGTACCAATAAAGAACTTTACTTTCTAGAAAGTCCAGGAATGGGACTTGTACATGTGAGAAATCTCTAACTTTAAATAAGTTTCACCCTTTGTTAGACTACATACATGCTTATAGTTTTCCTGGACTGGTTGAGATGGCCCAGAGAAAGGGTCTTTCCTCAATTTCATCTGCTTGTATGGTATTATGGTTTGGATCTTTAATGTGCCCCAAAGTCTCATGTGTTTCCCTCTGGGGCTTTTAGAAAGTTATTATGTCATGAGGACTCCAACCTTATCAGCAGATTAATCCACTGATGACTCTCTGGACTGCTGGGAGGTGGAACCTCCTTGGAAGAATTAGGGTACTGTTGACAATGACTTGTAAGAATCTGTCTTCTCCTTGGCCCCTTTCTCTCCTCTTTTTTCCCCCTCTCTCTTTTTATTTCTTATTTCTGACTACCATGAATTGAGAAGTTTTTCTCTCCCAGGGTCTTCTACCATGATGTTTCTGCCTTGAAGCCAGATAATTAAGGACTGAACCTCTGAAACTAGTAGCCAAAATAAATCTTTCCTCCTCCAAGCTATTCTTGTCATGTGTGTCACGGCAATGAAAAGTAAGAGATGGACTTTTGATAATAACTTATTTTAATCAATCCTAGCTAGTCTATGCAGTTGGAGACCTGTCAGGATGAACAGAGAGGAGGACACATCTGTCATCTGGACATTTCTAAGGTTTTGCTTAATAAACTTCTTTTCCCATTTGAGATCTACTCATCTACTAGGTATAACTTTCAAAAAGTGATTTTTAACTTTTTATTTCTGATGAGACTTTGCATGATGACTGAAACATTTTCAGAGCACTTTTCACAATTGATTCAGCTTCTCTAGTATTAGATGTTTGTCTTTGCCAGATCTAAATTTCACATTTACCTGTAATATTTATGTGTACTATCCTGAGGTCTAGGCATTCTTTATCACAGTCACTTACTGTATATTCAGTGGATTCATAAATTAATGCAACAAATAACTAGTACTTTAGATGAAGCCAGACTCATGGGCTACATTTTGGCATAGGATAAAGAATGGGCATAGTCTCAGTACACCAGAGGCAGGAATGAAGGACAAGCAAAAAATAAGTTACATAAAAAATGAAGTTTAAATAAGTAGAGGGGAACTCAAAGTGGAATGCATGCATAGCCTGCGAATCAACATATAAATTTGGGTTTTCAGGTTTATAGGAAATTAATGCAAAATAGAGATAAAAACCCTGACAAAAGTAAAAAATAACCAGCTTCAATCAAAAAATGAAAGTGTCACCATAAAGTAAAAGTTATGAATGAATCACTGAAAGTTCAAAATAAATCACAAAAATGTGATGGAGTATCATGGAAGGATTTTGCAGAGAAAACAGCATAAACAGCTTTCAATATTAGAAACATTGCATAAGAAGAAACACTGAGGGGAGATCTATATTGGAGTGGGGAAGAAAACTTCACACACAAGGACAATGTGTTGCAAGAATACAGGCAAAAATGTCAAGGTGATAGAATAGCATGTGAAGAGAAGAAGAGGATACATATGCAGAAGAATAAATGACATTTAATTAGGAAATTTGGTGATCAAACTACTGTGCATGGTAAATGGAGGGACAATGAGAACTGAGCAAGTCTCCATTTTCTCTTAGGAAAATGGTGAATGGTAACAATACCAGTGATGAAATAAGAAAAAAAGAAGATAGGAAAGTGTTATTTCAGATTTTCAAAAAAAAAATATGTTTAAAGATGTTCTTTGAACCCAAGGTGGTATGGAATAATCAGGTAGATAGATTGGATAGACAGTGAGACTTGTGTTCTGGGCGAGTGTTAGACCCATAAATCTATGCTCTAAAGTATAAATATCAATTTGAAAGTATTGACTTCTATGGATGAGACATAAACACTACAAAATCTCATTCAGGGAAAACTTCCAAATGACTTTTGAAAATATTCATGAAAACCAAATGATCAGAAAACGACTTGTTATTGGCCTCACATAAGAAGAGAAACAAATACCTATGGGCATTGACATGTTCTACAGTATAGTAGGACCAAGACAGAAGTTCTAAAAATTGTTTTGAAAAGCTAAATTCTAACAAGGAGTACTTAACTCAGACATAAAATTGAGTAACATAAAATCTTTCCCCTTATCTAAAATGTCAAGCACAAATTGCATTTTTATATAGAAAAGCTTTGCTCAACATTACAAAGTAATATATTTCTGCCCTGAACCTCCAAGGTTCTAAATTTAATTAGTCTCTACTTAAAAAAAAAAGATAGAAGTTTGTATATTTATTTTATATTTACCAAATTATATAACAACATCATTGAGACGTGTTTCTTCTGTGTGTTTAATATTATCAAATATAGATATCATAGTCTTTTACAAATGTTTATATGTTTTATTTTATAATTTTATTGTTATCAGAAATATGAAAGCAAAAAGCAATTGCTTAATAACTTGTTTTGCTAAAATGAAACTGGACTATGTATATATGTATGTGTATGTGTGTGTGTGTATGTGTGTGTGTGTGTGTGTGTGTGTGTGTGTGTATGCAGAGAGAGAGGGAGAGGGGTTCACTTTTGGTAATATCTGTAATACGTTATTTACTAATTATCTTATTTAGTAAAAGTGCATTAGAAATATGCGGTTCAATTTAGACTTCTCCAATTGTATCATGCCTTAAGGGAAATAGTCCCTATATAGAAAATGTGTAGTTTTGAGATAGGGTAAAAGTCAAGTGTGCAGAACATTTTTAATTTCTTCATGGAGATCTAAGGCCAGTCTCAAATTTGTTTCACACCCAGATTCACATGGAAGAAACAGTGTAATTGGAAACTCAGTAATGTCTAGAACCATGTTATAAATTGCTTTGGTCTCACTGTTCCTACAGTAATCACCTCGATCTGCTTAGAAATGATTTTAATGATAGTGTACAAATGATTCTTTCTCCAAAATTGGGTCTCTCATTAGAGTAGGATTTTTGACTCTTGCTTGAGGCATCTATATGACAGAGGTGAGTTGTTGATATTGGCAGAAAACTATGTCATTTTTTAATCTAAGTATGGGAAACTTTCTTTGTACTATTTCACCAAAATAAAGAGGGAATGATTTCATCACTGACCAATAACACAAATTAGAAAGAAAATCATAGAAGGGAAAAGGCAAAAGGAAAGTGGTATGAACTATAAAGCAATTTATTTCAATTAACCATTATACAAATTTAAGAGACATCTTTTAATCCTAAGATTATTTGAGATTAAAAGTTTAATTAGTTTTTATCCTTAATAAAGATAAAACTTAAACCTTTAATCCTAGATTCTCAAAACCAATTAACAATTAAATCCCCAATTTTCTTCTGAAAGAGTGTACACACATGTGCTTCATCATTTACAGTTAGAATTGTGGTGTTGCAAAGAGATTCACTCCAAATCATAAAGTGGACACATAAGGAATCCAGCCGCAGCACACATGGTCTTTCATTGTGGCTGCTTTCAATCCAATTATAAAAAAAAATAAAAATATACCATTATTAATTATTAGACATTATCTGGATAATACGTTGAGTCCAAGTTTCAGCTTTGAAAATTATATGATATAGGAACATTGGCAGTCTATTCAACCTTAAACTCAATTTCTACATATAAAATTAAAGATTAAAATGATATCTACCTCAAAGAGCTCTTTTGTGCATTGAAAAAGATAATGCCTTTCAATGCTTAGCATCAACTTATGACATATTAGACAGTCACTAAGTATTAGGTGTTATAATACTAGTGATAAATATTAAAAGACAGGAGAGAGCTATAGTCACTGAAAATGAAGATGATATTTTATTGATTAATTACATATTAAATTTTTTTCTACTTATATGCATGTATCTATATCTATACCAACATATGCAGAGACATCAATATATATTTAGAGAGCTGTGTAGATACATTTATACCCATTGTCAGGCTGTGGCAAGTGTAAAGAATCTGCCAAGAATTTTAAGTCAGTGAAACTATATTTCCTGACTGGTAGAAAATGTCAAAATCAAAATAATCACTTAGGGTTTCTGCTGTATTATAGACTGCTGCCTTAGAAAAGGGTTTCAATATATAAAACTAGGGGCAACTAAAGACAGGCAATGTTGTAGGACCCACAGGGTAAAAGGAGCTCCAACAGTTACATAGTTAGCATACAGTGTACCAGAATAAATCCCACACTTCTCAGGAGGTGAGAAAATAAACTTTCCTGGGCTGACTGGGGTATAGCTCAGTGCTTTAGCACTTGCCTGACACTTACCAGGTGCTGGCTTTCATCCCCAGCATTACAAAATAAATAAGTGAATGAAAACTTACTACTGGTCAAGGTAAAAACAATAGTTCCCTTGAGAATTTATAACTACCACTACTATTCACTGTCACAAATAACATTCTTTTATTGTTTTGCTGTTTTTTTGTTGTTGTTTATTTGTTTGTTTTAATTAATTTATTTATTTGGTTCCAGGAATTGACCCAAGGGGTCATTTACCACTGGGCCACATCCCCAAAACTTTTATTTTTTATTTTGAGACAGGGCCTCACTGTGTTGTTGAAGTTGGTTTTGAACTTGCCATCCTCTTGCCTCAGCTTCCAAAGCCAATAATCACATTCTTTTTATTTATTTATTTATTTATTTATTTATTTATTTTTGTAGTGCTAGGGGTTGAACCCAGGGCCTTGTGCATGCAAGGGAAGCCTCTACCAACTGAGCTATATACCCAGTCCTAACAATCACATTCTTAATAAATGTGTATCATACACTTAAATATTATAATAAATTTGAGATTACTTGAGTCACTGTCATCTTTAGGCTGCTTTAAGATATTACATAATATTCACTTTCATAATATTCTTGAAAGTTCTATGATAAAATACACTTTGAAACACTCAGATATGAAATTATCTACTATAGAATTTTAAAATCTATATTATATATACAAAAATATGTATGTACATATATATTATATGTACAAGCATAAAAATAGCAAATATGAGCATCAGACAAGTGAAAATGAAGAAAAATTCAAACATAACTTCTGAATATACCAAATAAATTCACAGTAAATACAAACACAACATAGGTATTAATGGGTGGATTATAGTGGAACAGAGCCATGTATCATGGGAGTATATCCAAAGTAATTACCTGGGAAGTGACATCATTTATGTGGTGGAATAGGACTTCTCAGTGTTTGTCCCCTCATGTAATTGTTGATTTGAACAACTACCCACATGCAGAAATGCCTTTACAAAACCAAATTCAGGCCAGAGTTTATAGCACCTGGAATAGCACTGAAATAACAAAAGGCTTTGAAGAGTATAGGAAGAACTTTACATCACCTGTGACACCTCTATCATGAGCAAGAAAAGAGACATCCTCTGCATGGACAAAGGAGAGTGAAATGAGCACCTTATTTCTCTATGGACACTAGCATCAGGCCCATCCAGGGAGCATCAGCACCAGGCCAGCCCTTATGGCCCCAGGCTGGTCCCTGGGAACAAAGTTTCCAGGTAGCCCTGGAACTAAAATGGCCAAGATATGAAATCAGTCTAAATGATTTTTGAGGAAGAAAAAGTCAAGTAAAATGTAGCCAAAGCAAGAGAAAAACAGGTCACCTACAAAAATCTAGCAACAGTACAGAGATGAAAGAAATGTTATCCTCCAGAGAATATCATCATGTTATCCTTCCAAGAAAAAATAAATGTCAATGCTCAATTGTAGAAAATAAATTCATTAATGCTTTCTAAAAAAAATGTTTGATTCCCATGGAAAATAAAATAATTATTGCATTTGCTAAAAAATATTCTCAAAATACATAAAGTAATTATTAATTGGTTAATCAAAATACATTTTTAAAAACTGACCTCCATTTTATGATATTTTATAATTGCTCTGTAATTGAATAAGCAGATGAAGTAAAGACCCAAAACCTACTATGATAGAAAAGAGTAAAAGGAAATAAATAAGCTTGATCAAATGGATACTTGTAGTAAAGTATTTATTATATATTCTAATGTAGCATGTTAATGTTAGTTTTCTTAAACTGAATATGTTAAAAGCCAGAAAATTAAAGCAAATTTTAAAAATGAATTGATCATAGACTACATTTTCTGACAAGTTATTCAATTATTGAGGAAATCTATTGTAATGGATTCCTAGGAAAAACGCATGCATTTGAACAATAAGAATACTTCAAATTACCTATAGAGTCAAAGTAGAAATCACATTTAAAGAGGAAAAAAAAATCATTGTGAAAATCTTGATCCTAATGTCAATTTATTTTTGTTTATCTTTGTAAACCTATGTACATATTAAGGCATCTAGAATACTTCTTTCATAACAGTCTGAGATTTATTCATATTCCTTTTCTCTGCAATTCAAATCTCATATTTAAATTGTCTTTCTTTTCTTAATGCATATATATGTTTCATGTTTTTAGTGGGTTTACTTTGCTGGTTTCCCTTTCAGGTATTTGCTTAGCAAAAATGGAAAATAATATATTTGTTATTCAGAAATCTGATATTATTCAATATTGTGTCAGTACTACTAAATGATGCTTATCTTCCAGTATATCCAAAACTACATGAAAAAGAGATTATTTTCCCATACTTAAACAGAAAACAAATATAAAGGGAAATTTACAAAATAAAAGTCACAGACATAGTGCTATAAGAAAACAAGACTAAATTACAGAGAGTAAGGTAAATGGAAAGACCTTGAAGAATAGAGAGGACATAGGAACAAAATCTAAATTTTGCTTCACAAATCAAAGAATTGTAAACTGGAATCTGCTATGCCATACAAAATCAATTCTGTATTGGTTCTTTTCACAAATAGAATAAATACTTTAAAATGCCATTTTTTAATAAAATGAAAATTATTTATTTTAAAGATCTCTCTTACTGGTTATACAAAAGAGTAACTTTATTTGAAGTTTCAATGTTAAGTTGAAAAATTAAAAGTAAAATTTCAATTAAGCCACAATTTATTGGCATTTATGTTTGAAAAATGAAATTGTGAAAATATCACATTTCTAGTCTGTTTTCCCCTCCCTATTCACTCCTTCACACTCAAATTTTATATAGAACATAACTTCTCAAAAAACTTTAGAAAATTCTCTACTTGCAACAAACAAAATATTTATTTTTCTGAACAAATCACTTCCTAAGAGACACTCAACTATTATCATGTGCTTTTGATATTTCTAATGAATGACCCAGATGACCTTTATTCAATCATAAGAATATAGCAATTCACCTTTTTTTTTTAGTTCTCTCTTGGCAGACCTGCATACAAAGAACAGAAACAAAATATGAGTAACTAAAAGAGACTTTCAGAGAAGGAAATTGATATTTGGAATTTTCTTTTATTCAGTCATTTATATAGTACTATTAAAAGGTGTTAAAAGTGTTCATCATACAAGAGACATAAAAGTGTAATATTGTTTAGTATGCAAATATATCATTATAACTATTTTTTTCTGTTTCATTTTCATGCAGTAACAAATGAATATCTGAAAAGCATAAATTTCCCTTAGGGCTGGGATGTACTATAAAATATATTTCATTTACACTGTAGTTTTTCATCTATATATCTGTGTTCTCATTTAATAAACATATACTGGTTTAATTCCAGAAAAAAAAATCAATATTGCTTTATACATTGGTGATACTGCATTAAACATAACTTCCAGACATGGATATATAAGCTTTCCCAATCTCATTATGACACAAACTGTGAAAAAAATAAGAGTCACAATATTTCAGTGGGATGGAATAAAAATGGTAAGTAAAATAAAATTGTTATACCAATACAATTTTTAGTTTGAAACTAACAGTGCTTTGAAAAAGGATGAACAGATCTTTCATAACACTTATTTATACACACATATGCACATATACACACAATCATATATGTTCATAAATATGAATTCACATACATGTGTATGTGTATATGTACTTATAAAAATTTCAGTTGCTTATAATTTGAGTATAAATTAACAATATATTGTAATAACTAGAATTTTAGTAAAATCATACGCAATAGAAGTACTAGTCTAACATGATCTTAAGCAAATGCAAGCCTAATTGTGAGATATTGGGATTATATTTTAGTACAAGAAGGTAGTGGAAAGACTAATTTAGGCATTATACAAATATGTATTGGGCCTGAATCAGCCAGCAGACAACATACTATATAATAGTACCATTCACAAAAAAAGTAAATGGTAAAATAAAACATACTTTTTTGTCTTTAGAGAAAGTAACATCTATTGTATTCAAGGGATGATAAGCAGTCTGATGAAAAACATTGACTTCATTAATTAGTTCTATCACCTGCCCATTGAATTAATACACTATCTGACTGCCTATTGTGCAGAAGTAAAGCTGAACCAGTCAATTAGCTAATATGGGAAATGAGTCATATGCACAAATGTGTTATAATCAAATTAAAAGTAATCATTTATGGTGAAGTATAGAAATAGTAGGCAAATGTGTTGAAGAGATAAACAGATAATGCTTATTAAATAGTTCTTGTGGAAGAAAGCATTTGGATGTAGATCTAAAAGAATGTATAGAACTGACTATGAAGAAACAAAAGGAAGGAAATTCTAAGAAAGAAAGGTTTAAAAGCAAAAAGGAACTTATTGATGCACTATATATATGGTAACCTGGACAATGGCAAATATCAGGCAAGTGAAATTGAGTTTTGGCTACAAGGATCTTTTGTACTGGTCTAATGAATTTGTACATAAATAAGAAAATATGTGTTAGGATTTTTCTTTAAAAAAATCAGTGTAGTTGTGGAGTTCTATAATTTTTTTTTTTTTCTGAACTTGATGGGGTTTTCTAGAAGATACGTTTAGAGATCAGATAGGTAGGCTCCTGGGCAGAAGAAATGGAAAGCAGGATGGAGGGACAAATTTGAGATGTAATTATAGGATTCAGAAGTTGCTTTGTTGGGGAACATACTAAGAAAGAAGAGAGAAATTAGGATTTCAATCTTTATGAGTAGGAAGATATAGGTAAAAGTAGAAGTTGTGGAAGAAGAAAGTCAGAGGAGAAACATTAAATTAGCTAATACTGGCTGTATAGGTTGTTTAAACATTAAATTAGCAATACTGGATGTATAGGTTGGTTATGTCAAAGTAGATATGCTATGCCATGAGTTGGGTACAGGATACTATAGTAATAGAGGTGCTAAAAATTGAAGCTATTAATTTTTAAGTCTTAGAGTTGTCAAAGTAAATGTAAAGGAAATAATTTTTGACCATATCTTGGCCAAAACAGTGCTTGTTATAATTTGTGTGTTGGGGGAGAAGGTATTGAATCAGAATCAATTGTTAAAATTCATAGAAAAAGGATTTTCAGGGAAAGGATCATCAGGAAACAGGATTTTGAAGATCTTTAAAGGAAAGACATAAATTGAATAATTTATGGAAATTTGACAAAAAACTAAGTATAGACATAGTAGTCTGTGATAGGGTGTTTTCTTAAACTTGGCATAACTATTCCTATTCAGACACTGTAACAAGCAGCTATATATCTTTTTAAAGTTATTAATGGACCAAGAAAAAGCCACATCACATATGGTATATACACTCCATTCTCGGTACACCCCTCACTTCTGTTAGTTTATGTCAGTGGTCACATGAGTACCCTGTGTGTAACCTGCTTCCGTCTGAACTGTAAGCTATTTGAAATGCCCTATAGGAAGGGTAGAAGTATCAATGATAAACAAACAAAAAAACAGAAGCAAACTTTTCTATTATAAAAGCTCTTGAGTTACATAGGAAAAAGAATCAGAAGAGCATATAGAAAAGGGTCTCACATTTTGGGTAGTGGCCAATACATCACACATATTTACCTCATCTCTATATTTATATTACCAGAAATAGTACAATTTATAGAACTTTTCAGAAAAAAAAAATCACTGAAGAATTTAAATTCCAGGAGAAAGTTACAAAAATACAAAGGTTTCTTGCTGTTGAGAAGAGTAGTGGTAGTAAGGAATTAACCTGAAAAGAATTTTTCCCAGGGATTATATCTGCTGCTAAGAATCACTTGTGTTTTTATATAAGGAACTATTTATTTCTATTTGGTGGATTGCAAAAACAACCTCAAAAATTTCTACTTTTTTTCCAATGGAGGGATGGAATCTATTTTCCTACTCCTGGAATCCAGGTTTATTTAGAAGTTGGTTTGTGATGTGTTATGTGTTTTAAGCCCAGTCCTCAAGAGATCTTTTTGAGCTTCCATCTTCCTACCATTGGAACCATATTTGCACCAGGTGGAGAAGCTTGCCAGATGAAGTGAACCAAGGTCAAAGTCATCCCTGTTGCAGTGGCCAACAGTCTGTTAAACACACCATTAGTGACTGACACCACATCCACAATTTTAACAGAAATTGCCTAAATTGCCTAGATCAAGTTAACCATACACTCAACACAATGAACTAAACAAAATGAACAATGAACTAAACAAAATGTTGTTTTAACACATATAAATTTTGAGATGAACTGGTATGAAATGCTCAACTGAAACATATTAACAAGAAAATGTATTATTTAGAAATGTTTTTATATCTACAAGTCTGTCCTCATTTTTTGAAATTCACAAGATAAAATTAATCCAGTTTTCACACAACTTTTTCTCTCCATGCATACACACACACACACACACACACACACACACTTTAGGAAGGAATTCTGAAGTAGATGGGAGGATGAAATAACCTGCATTTCAAATGGAAATATGTACTACACAGGTCCGAAAGGTGACAGAAATGAATGACTGACATCAAAAAGCATCAATGACCAACCAAAAAAGAGGAGTCAGCAGCATGAGAAAGCAAATGCCTAATGCTGGGCAAAACTCTGAGCCTTTAACAGCAAGATTTTCTGATGTTAAATGAAAACTTAAATTTTGTGTCAAATCAAGTTGGTTTTAAACATCAGCATTAAAAATAAGTTCAAAAACCACAGTGCAAGTTCCAATAATAGACTTTTGTACAACTGAACCCAAAGTTTAAATATTAAATATGTGTGCATGTAAAACAATAGAATCTGCTTTGTGATTTTCAATGGCTGGCATTCTGAAAAGCACCACAAAATCAACTAGTGTTCAACTAGTAAATGTTCTAAAATGGAGAGCATTATATACTATGATTCTAGTATAGCATACATTTAACTGTATTTGAGTTATTTAACAATGTTTCATAATCACTTTATTTTTCTTCAGAAAGGAGGAATAGAGGTATATGATGCTTGTTTTGTTTATAATGTATTATAATAACTAAATAAAATGTACACAAGAAATATTACATACTTAATGTAGATAACATAAAATTTCTTTCCATCATATATATATTTTTTTTTCCTGTGTTTGTGTGTGTGTATGTATGTGAGATATGCATATATATGTGTGTGTGTATATATATATATATATATATATATATATATATATATATATATATAGAGAGAGAGAGAGAGAGAGAGAGAGAGAGAGAGAGAGAGAGAGAAAGGAGAACCAAACTTATGAGATTGATAAAACATGTATGAGATAATATAATTTCTAATCAATTTCACTGTTTTCCTCAAGATAAAACTCAAGGTTGATGACAAGGTCCTATATTATCTGATTCCTGCTTATCGCTCCAGTCTCATATCTTGCTAAACAGTCAAAATATTATCTATTATCAATTAATTGCTGCCTCCTTTAAAAAACAATCCACAATTGTTGTGGCTTCTAGAACTTTTTACTTGAAGGTTCTTCATTTTGATATTTCTGTAGAACTCTGTATTATTGCTCACAAATATTCTTTTTCTCTGTGGGGGGAGATTATGAATCTCTATTTCATTAAGTGCAAGCTTAGTCATGTGACTGATTTTGCCAAATGAAAGACAAATAAAAATAGTAAAATACAAGTAAAATGATCAGTCATTTACACGTTTTCTTTTAAGTATATATTTGATTTTGGAAGTACATTTTGATATGGAATAATTATTCACTTTGGTCTCTGAATGATGATAAGTATAGCTCCTCTGAGGACATACCATGTAAGAAAGAAATCAATTTTCTTCTCTTAAATCACTGAGATTTTCAGCCTTTGTATTTACATTTTTTAAAAATTGCATGTAAGAAAAATAAAAAAAAAAAATTGCATGTAAGGGCTGGGATTGTGGCTCAGTGGTAGAACGTGTGCCTAGCACATGTGAAGCCTTGGGTTCTATCCTCAGCACCACATAAATTAAATAAAAATAAAGGTATTGTGTCCAACTACATCTAAACAATAAATATTAAAAAGAACTGCATGTAAAACTAATTTAACACCTACCCTTTTAATTTTAATATTAATATAATATCCATACTATTGCATCTTCTCTTTTTTGTGCTTTTTAGATATACATGATATTAGTGTCTATTTTGACTTATTTATATAAACATTGAGTATAACTTATTCTAATTAGGATCCCAATCTTTTTTGTCTGCTATATTATCTATGGTCTATCTAGATTCACTCTTTCTCTCTACTCATACGGTGTGCCAATGATTTTTCTGATTCCTGTTCAACTTCTTGAGGAAGGCTTCTTGGACTCTTCTTCCTGAATTAGTTGGCCATCTTCTATCCTTCAAACTTATTTTGTTTACAATTAGCTGTACATTGTCTGACAGACTGCCTGTCAATGTAGACTACAATCATAAAGTATTTGTGGAATGTGATGCTGGTGACAAGTTAAATGAGAGAATACAAAAGTGAACCCATTTCTATTACTAAATTTAATGGCTCCAATCCTGTAGAAGAGTCAGTGAAATGAGAAAAGACATAACAAGACATGGAATTATGACAGAAGAGCATGATCTGTGGTTATTACCAATCTTATACTGCCTTTGTCTTTTTAGGCTTTTGCCACAAAGTTAATAGCAGTAAACTGTAGAAATATGAACAAATCCCTTCAAAACTTATGGATTCTCAGACACAATAAATTTGCCTTCAAATTCTTGATTTTTACCTTTACCTGAATAACTGTAGGAGTGTCCATAAGTGGAAAAAGCAGGAAAGAGAAGAAATGAAAGAATAATTTTCCTATTGGCACTTGGTATGTACAGCATGGAAACACAAAGAAGTGACTATGTTCCTGAGTGCATACAAACTATTTTAGAGTCAGCTTCTGGTTTCTCTTTCCCTTTGCAAACATGAAAACATAGAGCCCTAATATCCAGAGTATACAAAGAACTCAAAAAATTAAACAATAAGAAAACAAATAACCCAATCAACAAATGGGCCAAAGACCTGAACAGACAATTCTCAGAGGAGGACATACAATCAATCAACAAGTACATGAAAAAATGCTCACCATCTCTAGCAGTCAGAGAAATGCAAATCAAAACCACCCTAAGATACCATCTCACTCCAGTTAGATTGGCAGCCATTATGAAGTCAAACAACAACAAGTGCTGGCGAGGATGTGGGGAAAAGGGTACACTTGTACATTGCTGGTGGGACTGCAAATTGGTGCAGCCAATTTGGAAAGCAGTATGGAGATTTCTTGGAAAGCTGGGAATGGAGCCACCATTTGACCCAGCTATTCCCCTTCTAGGTCTATTCCCTAAATACCTAAAAAGAGCATGCTACAGGGACACTGCTACATCGATGTTCATAGCAGCACAATTCACAATAGCTAGACTGTGGAACCAACCTAGATGCCCTTAAATGGATGAATGGATAAAAAAAAATGTGGCATTTATACACAATGGAGTATTACTCTGCATTAAAAAATGACAAAATCATAGAATTTACAGGGAAATGGATGGCATTAGAGCAGATTATGCTAAGTGAAGCTAGCCAATCCCTAAAAAACAAATGCCAAATGTCTTCTTTGATATAAGGAGAGTAACTAAGAACAGAGTAGGGTCGAAGAGCATGAGAAGAAGATTAACATTAAACAGGGATGAGAGGTGGGAGGGAAAGGGAGAGAGAAGGGAAAATGCATGAAAATGGAAGGAGACCCTCAGAGTCATACAAAAGTACATACAAGAGGAAGTGAGGGGAAGGGGAAAAATAATATAAGTGGGACAAACGAATGTCAGTAGAGGGGGCAGAGAGAGAAGAGGGGAGGGGAGGGGAGGGGAGGGGAGGGGAGGGGGGATAGTAGAGGATAGGAAAGGCAGCAGAATACAACAGACATTAGTATGGCAATATGTAAATCAATGGATGTGTAACTGATGTGATTCTGCAATCTGTACATGGGGTAAAAATGGGAGCTCATAACCCACTTGAATCAAATTGTGAAATATGATATATCAAGAACTATGTAATGTTTTGAACAGCCAACAATAAAAAATTAAAAAAAAAAACAGCAAAAGGATTTTTAGTGATATTTTTCTGCATTTACAATTGGTGTCTTCACGATCTGTGACACAGCAGAATGTTTGTTAGTTAATTCCTAGATCAGTAAAATTTGGGAATTAATGTTGAAACACAAGGGTAAAGGTACACGATATAATGAAAGCATTTGGAGGATGTCCTGTTACATGGGGGGAATACAGGCAACCATTAGGCAGATGGGTATTTATCATATTTGAAATTCTACTCATCTACTACACAAAATTCAATATTAGCCACTGAACTATTGAATTGCCCAGTAACAAAGCCCTCTGTGTACACATTTCTTTCAGTTATTGATGTTGAAATATCACTTCAGAAACTAACTGGAAAATTGAGCCCGGTGAAAATAAATTATAACGAAACAGTGATTTTTCAAGAAAATCCTAGCAACATATCCCTGAATTTATCCATGAGTAATTTTCCCCCTCAAGAATAGTGCATAAGTCATAATGAAAACAAAATGTAACGAGTAAGAGTAAAACCAAATCTAGGATTAAATTTTGGCATGAAAACTTGCAGCATATTCTTTTCTATATTTTGTGATTCAAAGGTAGGAAGATTTTCAGCCAGCTGAAGAGTCTTGAGATTTCATTGGATAGGAGGCAAGAAACCTCTATTAATTTTGTCTCTCTCAAAAATCAATAATTGGAGATTCAATCTTCTTCAAGGGAATCTGAATTCTTTCTCTGTCTGTCCAAAGAAATAAACTTCCTATGGTCTCTGTCATATGATTTACAGGTTGTTGGCCTGAGACATCGGGGTAGAAAGTCAATAATTTCTTTTGAAAATCCTGCTGAGGCTGGGGATCATCTAATACAAGGCATGCAATCAGAATCAATCCACTATTTAGGAGCAATGTTCCTTTCCTGTGTTAGAGCCACCACCTGGGATAATTTCCCTAGAGCTTCTGAAGCTTTGTCATGAGCACTCACTAGAGGATAAGGAATAAAAAGACTTTAAGCCTATGAGGAATGGTGGCTAGATGATGTTTCAATTGTTTTCTTTTCTTTCAGTATCAAAAAGAGGGTGAAACAGATGCCTGTGCAGGTTAGAAGCTAAGAAATGGAGTGAATCATAAATGAATAACAACCAATGAGCCATAATCACTTGCTCCACATAACAGAGGCTTCCTTCCCCAAGATCCCTTGAGGCTGAAAATGTATACTGTTATTATTGCTATTATTTATTCACCATGAAATACATACATAAAAAGATTAATAACACAAATAAACTGACATATCAAGGAAAAATACAGGAGTCTCTAATAATAATAATAATAATAATAATAAAGTGTATATTCTGGATTCATGAATGCAATTATAGAAGTGCTTGCTCTAATCTTTCAAACTGTTATTTTAGATATACTTACAATGAAATTGGGTTTGGGTTTCCCTTCTTGGAAGAGTTGAGAAAGAAAGATATTAGGTGGGGCATAGTACTTGCCCTGTTAATTTCAATAGCTCCAGGAAAATACTGTGTCACACTGTTGGCAGCAGTAGAATAGTTGATATTCATCAAAATGATCATGAATCATAAACAAAAGACTCCTTTTAGCACTTTTAAAATGTGACTTAGAAAAAGAAAATATTATTCTTAAAATTTGAGAAAATAATGAAGTGTGAGAACATATAATTTTGTAGCCTGTACTGAACCATGTGATTACAAAGGCTTGGTTCAAAATTTAAAGTATTGACTTAAAATCCTGTGAATGCTCACAATTCATCCATTAGTTTAACAGATGAGATATTTGTGAGGACAACCTTGAAAGTATTTTGATAGAACATCAAGTCTGGGCATAGATCAGATATTTAACATCTACAGCACATTTTCAGACTTTTACTTAATTTTGATTATGATGATATTATTAAGTTTGCTGTTAAATATTCTGAAGAAATGATATATATATATTAATAGAATAGGAATCTAATAAAAGTTAGTCAAAATATTTTTTATTAATTACAGACCTCATCATATATTCTTTGTGTAATAAAGTCACCTTTATCTGTAAAATCCTAATATCACAAAACATGTACGTTAAACCCCTTGAATGGGCACTCTCCCCAAACTAATGATACTTACATTAAAATGTTATTTTGTTATTAGAAATGTTAAGAACACCTGATTTCAGATTTATTGAGTACCTAGGTTAAAAGCCTATTTTTTTTAATTACTAGGTCACTCATTCTCATTATTTTAATATTAGCTGAGGAATTTCCTGGAAATTTAGTCATCTCACAGTCTCTGAGAAACTTGGATGGCAGATCAGGAACAGACATTTTAAAAAATCAGCATTTTAAGCTATATTCACTAAAGTCAATATATTCACAGTGATTATAATTTAGAAATAAATAATTTGAAAAACACCATTCTAGCTGTAATTTTGGTGACACTTTTTATCATTTATGTAACAGATGTAAAACTAAAACTTCTCTCAATATTGATTTTAGTGTTAAGTGAGATAATACATGAGACAAATAGAGAAGTCCTAGCACAAATGAAGCAATCCACCCAATTAGCTCTACCTGGTGCTCTAATCAGGGTAATTTTGACTGATATGTGGTGGTGCAACTATCAAAGGGAGCCTCCCCCTTTTGTTTTTAAGAATGTAAAAGGATTTTAGGGAAAGCTTCATCTCCAGAGCAGAATCATTTTTTTGTTCCAGCAAGAGGATGGAGCAAATATTCAGAAACATGCCTGAACCTGGTGATATTTTTGTTAATGTGATTAGATATATTCTCTATAATCTAATAAAGAAATGTTAGAGGTATGGGAGCAGTAAGTGTATGAATTAGCACAGAGCAATCACTAAAGGAAAAAAATAAAAGGTCTATCATAGACTCATGCTTTTGTTAATCCCTTAAATTCAATTTCATTATATTCCTTTTCTCACATCCCCACCTGCCAAAATTCCAGTGGGAAATCAAGCCAAATGTTTGCCATCTAAAGGTCTATATAATCATGTGTACAGAAAAGTAATATAATTGTGTAATATTGACAATGTTGTAAAAGTAACTATGTAGAAATAATAGAAGAGTGGTAGCTATTGACTTCCCAAAATAAGTAAGTTTGCTGAGAAAAGATAATTTATTTAAATTTTTATACATCAAAAAGAGAGAAAATTATAGACACTCTGGCAATCTTGTGAATCTTGTGAATCATCTCTCTGTAAAGTTTTGTTTGTTTGTTTGGTTGGTTGGTTGTTTGTTTTTAATCATGGATGTGGAAAACATGGTTACTTATAGATATGGGGTTAAGCTGTAAGACCAGAGAAGTAAAAAAAAGAATTTCCCCCCAAATAACTCCTTTGATATAAACATCTCACAGAAGAAATCCAGTTGCTTCATCTTGTGTATTAAGAGTCCATGTAATAGTTTAATGACTGATATTGCTGTTATAATAGAAAAAGTTCTGGCCTAAAACTGTATCAGGAGAAGTCTTGTTCACCATTGCATCTACCCAACCTCAAATACTGTCTGATAGCTGGGGGTAGTGGTGCACTAGTATAATCCCAGCTACCTGGGAGGCCCAGCAAGGAAGATTCTCATGTTTAAGACTAGACTGGGCAACTTAGGGAGACACTGTCTCAAAATAAAAAGATAAAAATGGTTGGGGCATAGATTAGTGGCAAAATATCCCTGAGTTCAATTCCTAGTACCACAAAAGAAAAAGAGAAAGAGAGAAGAAAAATAGCGAGTGATGCATAACCAGTCAGTGAATGAATGGGTTAAGAATTTCTAAACTTTCTGCAGTTATGATTCTCATAAATCTATTTATGATAATAAATTTACACTCCTGTTAAATTTCTACGACTTCAAGAAAACCTAGTATCTCAAAACTGACTAGTTGTATTTTTTACTTTTTGTATTTTCTCCTCCTTCACATGATTTAAGAATTTTTTAAATGTCTAGATTAGAGTAACACTAAATCTGTAAACTTATTTTCCATTTGAATTCTTTTCCAAACTAAATCTATGTATTCATGCCACAATAGAATTGCCTGTGTGTCTAAGAAAGCATCTAAGTAAAAGGTTATATGCACAAGGAATAAAATGACTCAGATACAATGCTTAGGTGGGAGAGAAATGTACTTTGACCTATGCTTTTCTAAAAGTTCTCCAAAGCCAGATGAGATCAAGATATTCCATTTGACATTTCTCTTTCATTTTCCATTAGGATTTCTTTATAAAAATCTTAGAAAAAAAATAGCATATGGGAGAAAATGCAAGTATACAGTAAAAAGTATGTTACTTGCCAATTGAAATTATGAGTCATCTTTGATTTTTATCAGGGAATAAAAAGTGGTCTTTGAGACAAAAATCTCTAATAACTTTAGAAAAGAATAAACAAGTTGGAATATAAAATATATAAAAATAGATTTAGCTTCTGTAGTAAAGGAATGAATTCCAAATTTTAAAAAAAGCAAAGTATTGGTTTTATAGTATGGAAGAGTGGACTAGAATTTTTTTAATTTTTATTGACAGTCAGGTATACTATCAATAATTAAGTAATACTCATATATTTAAAACAGAAAATATCTACTTTATGTGAATATATGCATAATTTTCTCATTTACAGTGGTAAACTTATATGCTCATATAAAAACTCAAAATATGTATATTTCTATAATAGTCATTCAGGTTTGTCCTTGACCAAACCTTACCCATTACATTTTTTAATAATATTTTCATCAAAAAGAGAAGAGATGGGCATGGTGGCACATGCCTGTAATTGCAGGGGCTCCAGATGTTTAGACAGGAAGATCACGGGTTCAAGGCCAGCCTCAGCAAGGACAAGGAGCTAAGCAACTCAGTGAGACCATGACTTTAAATAAAATACAAAAGTAGGGCTGGGGATGTAGCTCAGTGGTTTTGTGCCCCTGAGTTCAATCCCTGGTACAAAAGAAAAAAAAGAAGAAAGAAAAAAAAGAAAAGAAAAAGAAAGAAAGAAAAGAAAATCTTTTTAAGGCTAATACAAGAATCATTTAATTTTTCTGACAGCAAGGTAAAAGTTGTGTGTGTGTGTGTGTGTGTGTGTGAGTGAGACAGTAGTATATTATACTAATTCATAATGATAGGCTCCATTCAGCTGTAATTATCAGTACTGATTGACTGGATACTAAAATAACTGGTGAGTGAGAAGTCTAGATGGTCATGAGTCAGTCAACTCAAAAATATAAAAGCTAAAATGTTCAATTTGTGTGGATAGAAATTTATTCTTTTGAGTCTTTAGTAAAGCCATCCTGAATTTATTTTACAGAATCTTACTTCTCCCTCCAATTATCAATTTAATTCATTCAAGTTACTCTATCCATAATAGTCCAGAAAAGTCATTGGTCTTCAGACAATCTTTGTGGGTTTTGAGAGTTTGATTAATCTCTCCATTTTGATATCCCAGAATTAATGAGTTTTATTCCTCCTAATCAATGATCTATGACAGCTATAAAAATGAATCATCAAATCTGCAAAGATAGAGAGTTTAACCTGTCATTCATTCAATGTCTAGTCAAAGGTAGGTTTTAGTCACTAATCTCATAAGATTGTACAGTTTAATTTGAAGTTATTTGAATTCCATAAATCATACAATTTCTGTTATGCATAATTATTGAAATAGTATATTATTATTTTGAAAGTAAAGAGTTCCCAAGATGGTTCCAAATGTGAGGAAGGAAGTGTCTGCTCCTCCCAAAGCTGAAGATAAATAAGGTTTTGAAGATTAAGAAGGCAATGTTGGTCTGGGAATGTGGCTCAAGCAGTAGTGTGCTTGCCTGGCATGCGTGTGCCTGGGTTCGATCCTCAGCACCACATACAAACAATGATGTTGTGCCCACCAAAAACTAAAAATAAATATTAAAAAATTCTCTCTCTCTCTCTCTCTCTCTCTCTCTCTCTCTCTCTCTCTCTCTCTCTCTCTCTTAAAAAAAAAGAGGAAGGCAATGTTGAAAGGAATCCACATTCCCCCCAAAAAATAAAAGATCTGAATATCACCCACCCAGAAGCAGCCCAGATACTCTCAGAAAAGCACCACCAGGAGAAACAAGCTTGACCAATATGCCATTATCAAGCTCTCCCTGGCCACTGAGTCCATCATGAAGAAAAGAGAAGACAGCAACACACTTGTGCTCATGATGGATATCAAGGCCAATGAGCACCAGGTCAAATGGACTGTGAAGAAGGCTCTAATGTATTAATGGTCTAAAGGATTAATATGGCCCTGATCAGGTCTGAGAGAGAGAAGAAAGTGTATGTTTGACTGGCTCCTGATTGTGATGCTTTGGATGATGCTAACAAAATTGGGATCATCTAGACTAAGTCCAGCTGGCTAATTCCAAGTGTTTACTTTTATCACCATAAAAATGTAAGGAGTTTAAATAATATCATACGGTTTTGTAATTATACTGGTATGTTAAACTATAATATTAGACTTTTTAAAGGGTGATTTGGTAACATAAAATATTATGAGGGAAGATAATGTAAATCCACCAGTACCCCATTTATTTCCCTACATATGCTGCTGTTTCCGAACCATATTTGCTTAAGCTATTTGGCTTGATTTGGTGGATGGCAATTGGGATGAAAAAAAATTAGATTCAGGAGAACTGTAAGAGGGAGAATCAACAAAGATGAATGTTAGATTAAATGTTGGATGAGGAAAGATAGAAGTAATTGAATCTCCTGGGTTTAGTCCTAGAACAACTGTGCAGCTTGTGGTACCTCCCACTAGGCCACTACTGTACATGGGGGAGAGATTAGGTTTGAAGATGGATGATGAGTTCCTTATTGAATATCTTTACTTGTCAGTTTATATTAAGGTGAAAATGCTAAATGAATAAGTAGAGGTTAAATTCTTCAAGACTGTTTACTTGATCATATAGTTTTGGATCTTCAGCAAATTTCAATGTAGATTTTTGTCCTGTGTACGGAGACGAGAATTAATTATTCATGTTACAAGTCCATGAGAAAGAATGGTAAATGTATATTTGAATCTGCCCTGCAACAAACTATATTTTCTTACAACACTAAAAGTTGCCTTTTGTCACAATTCTCCATTTAAACACAGACAAAATCTCCAACACTGTTGATAAACTAAAATGCTAATATATCACCTTTTTGAAGTTAGTGTATGTGATGAAAAGCCCACATTTACTACTTATCTATTAAATTGTAACATTTAAATAAGGAAACTCTAAGAACTTTTTCTTCATCAAAGGAGGCAAATCTACAAAGCTTTTCAAGAGAAAAGAAATACCCAATTTATTTGTGTGTGTATACACTGTTTACATATGCTATTTTTGTTTATATATAATATGTATACTCATACAAAAATATATATACACATGTTATTTCTATATAACTTGAAGTCCTGAGTTTCAGAACCCCCCTTCATATTTCTACTCATTAAACTGAACTAAATTCTTCAAGACTGTGTGCTTGATCATATAGTTCATTGATTATAATGTTAAAACTAACAGATTCATGTTTTCATTGACTATAATGTTAAAACTAACAGATTCACGTTTTCACAATTTTCAAGACATATAATAGATTAACCAGACAGGATACTTTTCCCCCTAAACATGAAACATCTGTTTAGACATTTTATTAAATCAAAGTACTTTAAAAATTTTTTAGACTACACTCAATGTTACAAATATTGTGGATCATTAAACATTATCAAGTTCAGGCTAAGTAGTAATTAAGGTCTCTGGCAATTATCTTTGCTTTTGCTTGAGTATTCATTCCTCAAAGTTACATAACCTGAATATTGTAATATTTGCTCTTTAGTTCTTTCTTTTTTCTTTCCAGCTCAGAAAAATTTGTATCTGTTTGAAAGAAAAGTTAGATCAAAAGCAAATGGTATCAGATGACAAGAGCAAACAAATCCTAAAATCATCCTGATAAACTGTTAACTTCCCTTCTAATAATAATAGTAGAGTGTTTAAACAGAAAATAACTTTTGAAACTACAAAGTCCAAAATTATTTCTGCCGCCTGATTGTTGGTTATATATATAGAAAAAATAAAATGAATGATATTTCTTTTGAGTTATTGTAATGTGAATAATCTATAGAACCACTTAAGTGTAGTACATATATTTAAGTGTATTTAATGTAAAAATAACCTCTTCTTTTTTTTCTTTTAACATGGCATTTCAAATATTTTTAGCACTAATGATTCATTTGTTTCCCATATATTTACAAACAATCTACTACGTGTTAGGCTCCCTTTTAATTATTTGTATGTGACACTCTGCCTGTATGCTCAATATTTCATACAAAAAGATGGAAGACCAGTGGTGTGTCACTCATGTTAACTGCTTCCTTTAGTTTTTGTTATTCCCAGTATTTTATCTGTTCCATTGATTCTTCATTGTGTCTTGTTATTAGGCATTGTAAGTATTTTACCTGAGTCCCTCAAACCTACCATTTTATTGCCTCCTGGGAACATCTGTAGTTGCCAGCACCTACATTTGTTTCCCTGAGGCGTTTCTTTGGATTTTGGAGCCCTCTTTATTCACTGTTGTACTAAACTAGAAAAACCAGGAAGTTAGTGTCCCTGAGATATAGGTGGCAAACAACGAGCCTCAGCTCCCTTTCCCCTTGGGGAATACTGCTCTCTGTCAGGTGTTACACATCATGATGCCAGGATTCCTCCTCTTCTATGTCCATCATAGCAACTAAATGCACCAGTGCTTCTTGTCTGTCTTCTTCTTATTTCATTCCTACATCTTTAGATAGGTAATTCCCAAATGATTCCCAAATAACTATTTGCACTACCATACTTGTCACAGGTTATGTTTCTGGGTTAACCTTCAATAAAACAGACATTAAATCAGTGGTTATATGATTTCATTAATTTGACAATTTCCAATATAATCCTTGGTAGCATCTATGGGTTAATTTGTGTTAACTCTGCTCATAAATTGCTTTTGTGCTGTTGGTTTTAGTCTTAAATATTAGCTTGGCCACTGTGAACATATTGACTACATTTGTCAGCAATAGACGAGTGATATGAATTTTCTAGGAAGGAGGACTTACATGATCATCTGCTCACTATTTCCATTAGTTCAAAAATAGTAAATACATGTAAAATATATGAAATATTATGCACAATAAAATGTAAATATAAATATCATGAAATTAAGAATTTAAGTGATAGATTAGTGAAGGAAGGGTTCTTAATTTCTTGCTCACTTCATTCATAGTGCTTCACATGAGATTGGTATTTAAGAGAATTAGTAAGCATTATGTGAGCCACCATCTAAGATCAAAGAATAGGTAGAACATTTTTTTTTAAGTTAGGAGAGTGTTGTAGGATTGGAGACTATGCTATTGGATATTTGTTATTCCTCTTAAAATATGTTCATCAATGGTAGAAAGTATACAACATTAAACCATCAGGTCTTTCGAACAAGCAAAGGACCTACTTCATATGGCATAGGGATCTGGTGTTGAATAACTATTAGATTAAAGGTGATTGTGATTTCTTACACCTGAAAGACATCATGAACCGATATACAAGAGATATAAGCAGAAAGCACGCTGTTTCCTGTGGTGCAGTAGTAGTTAGTGTAGCAAAAAGGTTACTGCCATTCATTTAAACAAAATGGGCATTTTATGTACCTTCACTGTCAGACAAGATGCAGTTGAGCAATGCTTTTGTCGAACATTATAAAGAGCATGAGTGATAGGGGTGGGGGTTCAGACAAGGAGAGAGAAAAAAGCTATTTCACCTATTGATAGCCAACCCAAGAGAAAAGCTATTCTATCTAGCATAGTATCAAGTGACTTTTTAAATGACCCCAGCACTTTCTCCTCAAAGAAAAATCATTCTAGGTGGGCAATTCAAACATTTATTATCGTCTCAATAGTGAACTAAACAAAAAAAATTATATATATATATGGGCTTTTTTTCAAGTGTGCTGTTTTGCTTGCCTCAGCACAAAGAGGATTAGAATTACTATATTATTAAGCAGGATCCTCTGAAAGCATAGGTAATTCTGGGTGCATACGAGTAAACAAATTTTGAATCTAGCTGCCTAGTGTGATCTACATAGATATTAAGCACCTTCTCTAATGTTTTTATTTGTATTTATAAGGAAATATACCTTTGGAAATAACTCTAGTTTACATTTTGAAACAATAATTGTGGTCATTAACAGTTATTTTAGCTGAGAATTTTGAGTAATGATTTTATACTAGTACAAAAGATGAGGCAAATAGTTTGCATTTGTTGTTTCATATTATCTTCACTGCTGCCTAATAACAACTAGTACTGCCACTCTACAGACCTGTGAGCAAAACAATGTGAAAAGACAATAAAGCTCTATTTGTGAAAAGTACATAGAGCAGGTGAAACGTTAACTTTTGTACTTGCATCTTTCTAGGATCACTGTGGACTTCAGTAGCAGAATGTCTCATTGCATGTTTTTTTTTTTTTTTTTTTAATCTGGAAAGCCAACTTAAAATCCATTGTATATCTATTATACCTGAACTTTTCTCACTGGTCTATTTTAGGGACTAAAGTAACTAAAAAAGAAGAATCCTGTATATACATGTATACACACAGAGAAAGAGAGAGAAACATGTATTTGTAAATACATATATATATATACACATAATTATAATGCACTAATTATAAAAACAATAACAATACTAAGAGGGATATGGGCAGAGTACAGCAATCAGATTAGGGGAGAGAAGGGTGTTACTGGGGAATGAGTTTGCTCAAATTATATTATGTACATGTACAAATATGGCGCAATGAATTCCACTATTAACATATAATCATAATTCCCAATAAAAAATATAAAAAATGTCTTACTACATTTCAAGTAAATGATAAAAAGAAATTCACCTGTGTTTGCTTTACTTTAGTTCATGGATTTCAGAATACTTGGTAAATATGATATAATCATATGGAAAATGCATTCTAATAAATAATCCTGTCTCTTACATTATAAAGGGTGACGAGGACTTCTACTACTTTTTTCAATTTGATTCTCAATGACAAGAATGTCTTAACTGGCAATGTCATGGACTTTCCTACAAGAATGCTTATTTCTGAATGAGATACAATTGCAAAGGCATTTTATTAGTGGAAGGTCTTTGGGGCCTGAGAAATCTAGGAGAATTCCAACCAATGCATTTAAAATTATATTATAAAATAAGTAATAAATTATATAAATTATTTATATCTGTCCCATAAGATAAATATATTTTGCTATTATTTCTGATTAAAATAAGGCATATGAATCCTATTGTAAAACACAATGGTTTGAGAAAACTAAAGTAAAAACCAAAGATAAGATGATAATAAAAATATGACTACTATAAGTCAAATAGAGCCTCCTATCTTGAATAGTTATAATATATTTATTCAACAAACTTATGCATGAGAACTTAGAGGGTACATAATGTTTCACTTTTATGTTAAAGTCAGAAATAATATAGAGATGGCAGAATAGAGCCAATCAACAATTAATGATATTAGAGGTGTATAAGCTAATTATATTGAATCCCATAGTGGCCTTTGGTTGATTAGCTTGAAAGGAGCTCAAAACTAAAACAACAACAACAACAACAATACAGTAGATTAATGGTTGAAACATGATGAGAGGTGTTATGTACTTACATGAAACACATAGGTTATTGTAGCACTATTCAAAATATCCAAGTTATGGAATCCACAGAGGTGCCCATCAATGGATAATGTATAAAGAAAATGTGGTATATATGCAAAATAGAATATTACTCAGCCAGAAAGAAGATGAAATCCTGTCATTTCCAGGAAAATGAAACCAAACTGAAGAACATTATGTTAAGTGAAATAAACCAGACACCAGTTGGTAAGTACCACATGTTCTCTCTCTTATTTGGAAATTAAAAAGTGTTTTTCTAAATGTAGAATTGTGATTACTAGAGGTTGAGAATGGTAAGGAGGAAAGATAGATAAAAGGAGAATAGACTTAATAAGTGCATACAGTATGAAATGTGAAATATCATATTGAACTACATTAATGAGTACAATTAATACATGTCAATAATAAATCATTAAATTACAAAAGAGAAATGTGAGTACTGACACAACGGTTTGAATTTTCCAGAATGGGAGATGCTCAGTGTAGAATACTAATTATTTCTTAAGGGAGGCTTCATGATACATATTCACAAATAGCATATATTTTCAACTTGGCCATCAAAGAGAATCATACACTGTTTATTATACATTGTTTACAAATCTCATTTATGAACATATTAGTTGAATAATGTGTATATTTGTATCAATATGTGTGTACATATATGTATCTATATATATAGATACATGGTACATACATGTACAGGTCTCTGCAGTTTCATTAGCCTTCTTCTAGTGTTGAGACTTATTTATTTTTATTTACATTTTGAGTAATAATTTTGTTTGGGATACGAGAGCTTTAACCCAACCAGTGAATTAATCCCCAGATGGGAATTAACTGAGTGGTAACTGAACACAGGTAGAGTCTGACTGGAGGAGGTGGGTCATTGGGGGCCTGCCTTTCAGGTATATATTTGTTGAGCTGAATAGGTGCCTGGCTCTGGCTTGCTTCCCCCCTGTGTCTGTCTGTCTGTCTGTCTGTCTCTCTCTCTCTCCCCCCCTCCCTTCCTCTCTCTCTTTCTCTCCTCTTCCTGATTATGTTCTGAGCCATTTCCTCCACCACACTTTTCCACCATAATGTTCTGCCTCACTTCCTGCCTGAGGGAATCAGCCTTCTGTGGACTGGGACCTCTGACACACAAAGTCCCCAAAATAGACATTTTCTACTCTGAATTTTTTCTTGTTGGGTCTTTTATTCACAATAGTACAAAAGGTGACTCAAACAAATTTGCAAACCTTAAAATTCATCCATTAAGGAACAAAATTTAATGGTTTTAATATATTCCCAGAGTTTTATAATGATCACAATCAGTTTTAAGATATCCTTATTACCCCAAAGAGGGCTCTAGCTTCATCAGTGGATTAATCTTATGATGGCTGAATGGACTACTGGAAAGTAGAAACTAGTTGCAGGAATTAAGTCACTGGGTACATGCCCTGGAAGTGTTTATCTTTCCCTAAACTCTTCCTCTTTCCTCATTTATGTGGTTCATGTCAGAAATTTTGGCCACTGTCTAAAGCTAAAATAAGAAGCAGACTACTTGGGCTGAGGATGTGGCTCAAGCTGTGGCGTGCTCGCCTGGCATGCCTGTGGCCCGGGTTTGATCCTCAGCACCACATACAAACAAAGATGTTGTGTCCGCCGAAAACTGAAAAATAAATATTAAAATTCTCTCTCTCTCTCTTCTCTCTCTCTCTCTCTTTAAAAAAAAAAAGCAGACTAATACTGATGCAGAAAAAACATTTGAAAAATCTAATGAATACTTATGACAAAAACTCTCAACAAACTAGAGATAGAGAAAAGCTTGGCGAAAACAACTACAAAAAATATGTAATTTATATAATACTTAGTGAGAAACTGTTTTCCACCTAAGATAGGGAATGATGTGATGATGTTACTCTCATCACTCCAATTCAACCACATAATGACAAGTCTATCTAATTTAACAGATTAAAAAAGGCAACAAATGATATTTCTTGAGAAGAAATGTCCTGTGTTTACATATAACATCATTGTCTCTAGAAAATTCCCCCAAAATCAACAGCAAAAAAACCCTATGTAATTAATGACTAAATTTGATATGCAAAAGTCAATTGGAATCTTTACACCAACAATTAAAGATGGGAAATGAAACTTTATCTGTATTAACTAAATAAAAATAATAGTTATTAGCAATATATCTAACAAACTATGCACATGTAACTTTTAATCTGTTGCTGAGGAATTTTGCATTTATGAGAGATAATTTTTGTAATTGTCTCCAATAAACATTTTTTTTATTTTAATATCTTCATTTGATTTCGGTACTATACTAATAATGACTTATAAATTAGGTAGGAAAAGCATTCTGTTTCATGAAGAGATTGCATGTAATTAGTATCATTTTATCCTTAAAAGTAGAATTCAACAGTGACATCATTTATCTGAGCCAGGTCCCATGTTTATTTGGAAGGTTGACATTTATTTTTTTTCTTGTATGTATATGGATACACTCAGATTATACATTTCTACATGGGTGAATTTTAAAAATTTGTGTCTTTCAAGATAATCAACTTTTGTCTTTAATGTTAATCAGAATATTCTCTTATTATGATTTCAACATCCAAGGAATCAGAAGGATGAATCTCTTTCATTTCTAATATTACTTGTGCACTCTCTCTCTCTCTCTCTCTCTCTCTCTCTCTCTCTCTCTCTCTCTCTCTCTCTCTCTCTCGCTTTCTCCTTTATCATTATGGAATCACCCCCTTTATTGCATTTCGTAATCTTTATTACGAAGTCAGCTTTGTCTGAAATTGAGATAATTATACCACCTTTCTTTTCCTCGGTATCCCGTAACTCTAATTCATTACAACACATAGTAATGTATATACGGTTATCTACTCTGACAGACTCCGTCTTTTAATTGGTATGCTTTTCACAGGTAAAGTGACTATTTTTATTAAAATGTTATTTCTATTTTATAATATCATATTTGTGATGGTTTTACATTTGTTGCAGTTGTTCTTCGTTCCTTTTTAAATTTTTTTGTTTGTTTTTGGTAGGGATTGAACTGAGGGGAACTCAATCACTGAGCCACATCCCCAGTCCTATTTTATATTTTATTTAGAGACAGGGTCTCACTGAGTTGCTTAGCGCCTCACTTTTGCTGAGGATGGCTTTGAACTCCTGATCCTCCTGCCTCAGCCTCGCTAGCCGGCTAGGAAAACAGGCCTGTGCCACTTTGCCCTGCTCTTTGTTCCTTTTTTTTTAAAGACATCTTTCCTGCTTGTTTTAATTTCTTCTCTGGTTTTAGTTGATCGTTTTGTATACTTGTAATTTTGCTCCTTTCTTATCACAATTGGAAAAATTAAGCTTTTTCCAAAGTTGTTACCCTGGATTTTTCAGTAAATATTTACAATTTATCTAAGTACTCTTTTTAATTATAATGATACCAGCTTATGTGTAGTGTAGCTACAATAGCATCCTAATTTATCTTTACATTCTTCATAATATCCAAGCCAATAATTTCCTTTATACAAATTATGCAGTCACTCAATACGTTATTGCTATGATTACTTTGAACAGTCTACTAGTCAATCAATTAGGACCAATAAAAGTATATTGTTTCACTCTATTTCATTTACTCCATCTTTGGTGTTCTCCTTTATTTATGCCGATTTAAGTTTTTACCAATACCACATTCTTTCTCTCTGATGACCTTTTAATATTTCTTGTTAGACAAGTCTACCTGTGACAATTCCCTTTATTTTGTACTTATTTCAGAGAGTCTGTGTTCACCTTCTTGGGCTTTCATGACAGAATACCACAAGATGGGTATTTTAAATAATGAAATAGTTTCCTCACAGTTTTGGAAGGTAGAATTCCAAAATTAAGGTGTCAACTTATTTATTTTCTGAGGAGACACCCCTTTTGGCTTGAAGAAGCCATCCTCACCATTTGCTCAAATAGCTTTCATTGTTGTGAGAAAGAGATATCTTCCTCTCCAGGTAAGTGTACCTGTCAATTTCGATTGGGACACCACTATAGGACATCATTTAACTATAACTCCAAAAGACTGTCTTCAGATACAGTCACTGGACCTTAAGGTTTTAACATACAAATTTTGTAAGAAACAACTCTACCATTTCTTTCCTCTTAATAATTTCTAACTTTTTGATGATATCGTCTATTGTATGACATATTACCTTCTCTTACTGTTTAACATGGTTTTCATTAGCTATCTAAAACAAAATAGTTAAGTTTTTGTGGCAAGCTTTTTGTTGATCAGTCTGTGGAAAAAAAGTAGAATAATTTCATTCTCTCTCATTGGACAAGGCTCTGATTACATACTTTAGCTTGGTGACAGTCTTTGTCATAATTAACTCTTGTGGGTTTAATTGGAAAATTGTAATTTTTACGACTTGTATGCATCCAAGACTTTCTTTCTCTCTTGTCAGAGAGCAGAGGAAATTTTTTCCCCCTGGACTTCACCAAGATCTGCTGGGACTAATTGAGGTAGAAGCCATTAGGATGGTTCCCCAGAGCTTTGAACTGTTCAGCTAGTATACATTCAGCCTCTAGCAATAAATTAAATTACCATTCAAGTTACTGGCTCTAGTAACTTCTGCTTCAGGTAAGATAATCTGTATTCACTGTGTTCACCCGTGTCTCCATTTTTTTTGTGTGTGGTGATTTGTCCTCAATCTCAATTCTAGGATGGATCTAAGAAAAGCCATTGATTTTTACTGTGTTCATCTTTTCTCATGTTGTGAGGGCAGGAATGATGACTTCCAAGTTTTTACAGTCTGTAGTAGAAACTGCTGTTTGATAGTGTGTTATAATATCTATCTCTTCATGGATATTTTCTATTTGAGGACATATTGCCTTATTTCCTTTATCTACTCTTCAAGTATGGTTATCATTAGATATTTAACATATTGTATAATGGTTACTTTGAAGTTTCTGCTCATTGGTATATAATTTCTGCTCCCTCCTTTTATTTCTTTTTTTCCCCCTCAAGCATGAGTCATGCTTACCTATTTTTTTTTCAAGCTCTTACATTTTTGTAAGAAATTAGACATTTTAGCAAGTTGGTAAACTGATCTTGTCTCTTGTGGGTATTATTGTTTGCTTGTTTTGTTTTATTTGGTCACTGACTGGGTTATTTTAATACTGGGTTATTTTAATATCCCTCCAGTTCTTTTTCTTACACACACACACACGAAACACTTGTTTTTTCTCTTCAAAGACACAGACTTGTGCATGTGTATATTTACTCTGAGATGACGGTGGTTTTATTGACTATTACTTATACAATGTCTTTAAGTATAAATTACTCTATAGTGTAATACGATTAAACAGCATCATTTTCCAGGAGAATTCTTGAGGTCAATGTGTGATATTTGATGTGACTGCAGGGGTATGTTTCTTACCAGTCCATATCCCTGGATCTCCATGGCACCCTGGCTGGCCTATGGCATAGATTACATCATTAAAAACTCAACCAATCTTCTCCTAATTGCTTTTTACCTCAGTTTGAATTATTTTTGAGAGTTTTTCTAGGATTGAACTTACCCTATAATCTGTAACAAACAAAATTGCTTCGTTTGGAAAAACTATCAGAACTCTCTGTTTCATGTTCTGCTCCTTTTCCTGAGAAAAGCCTTGGAGCCAGAATCCTGAGGCTTAGGGAGGTGAAATGGCACATTTCCCTGAGTGAAGGCCCATTTGGATGAAAAGAGGGTTTATTGGGGGCAGAAGAAGAGCCTCACATCTGCTCATCCTGCCGTTATTGGTGTGCAGTTCAGTAATGACAGCATCTACCTGTGTAGTGCCCAAGAGTTAGCCTTCGTCTCATGAGTGTAGGGAAGAAGGACTTCTTCAACTCTCAGCAGCACTCACTCTGAAACAATCTCTGCCACAGGTCACCAGATGTAGGATGGTAAATGTTAATGCCCATCACATTTCTTGAAAGATATTGTACTCCTCCCATGGGGACCAGGGGAACACACAGCTCTGTGTTCTTGGCTGTCTTCATTCGTGGTGGAGTTTTTGTTACCTTGATCTTGGAAAGTGTGCACATGGGTGGTAACAAAACTGGAAGAACTAAGTTTAGGCACAGTGCCAGAAACAGTTTCATTTGTTATGGAGTTTCAGTAGATTTTGCTGAATAACAATTTCTCTATTTACTGTATGTCCTCAGTAACATTTGCAAGTAGTTTAGAATTTTTTGTCAATAATGTCTATTCTTTTGAGGAAGGAACAAATCTATGGTGCTCTGCATGTTACCATGCAGGCAACCAACTATTGAGAGTTATTTATTTCTGTATGATTAAAATGTGACACCCTTGAAATTATTTATTTAACTACCACCAGTTTAAATACTACCTCTTTAACCTGACAGATCAAGAACTCCCTGGTTCTCTGCAAAATTGTGTATTTTGGGCACTGTTACTATAGTAAAACCAATCTAGCATTTCTTTTTCTAGTATTCTACATAGTTTTTTGAGTCTATGACATTGTTCAACATGTATAACTTGCCTCCTTCTATTTATATCCCACTTAAATTTCTAGAATAACTCATTGTAAGTTTTTAATTCTTGTCATAAAAATTAATCCTTTCCCCAAATTTCTTTTTTTCTGTATGTGTTCATAAATTCTATTTATAAATCTCTATTGTGCAAATATCAGATTTGTTATAATGAACCATGAGTATCCCTGTCTTATGTACTATAAAGCAGTCACTTTGAAGGAATTTACACACATACACTCATATTTTCAAGGAGGTATATACACATGTAATACTCAGAGAAGAGAGACACAAAAATTGCAACTGATAATAATTTCTTATGAAAGTACAAAATTTAAGAGGGTTTTACTGGATTTTTTATACTCATCCTTTTTATACACCTATGAGCATTCATATATTTTTATGTTCTAAACTTAATTTTCCACAGCTTTATTCCTTTGAAATTCTATAGCTTATCTTGCAAGTCCACTGTAAATTTTTGCTCATCCCTGCAGAGTATTTTATTGTTATGACTAGAGTAGTATCATGCTTATCATAATGTATAGGTTAATAACATAAGTATGTAATTGATATTATATGTTGTATAATTTAAAATACTTTGTATAGGGGTGGGGATATAGATCAGTTGGTAGAGTGCTTGCTTTTCATGCACAAGACCCTGGTTTGATCTCAAGCAAAAAATAAAAAGAAAAAAGAAAAAGAAAAATAAAATACTTTGTGTATATGATGTTTTCATTTGATATTTCCTGTTTCTTTCACTTGTTTTGTTATCCCTATTTTTTTTCAACTTTATATACTCTTCAAACTCAGACTCTTACTTTTTTTACTGAGTTTTAGTAGATTTTGTTAAATAAATGTTTCCTCGTTGACCATAGAAACATGTAGATATGTTTAACATGGACTAAACACCCACAAAAGATTTTATGTTGAATTTGGTTGCAATTTGTGCAAATATTTGATATCTTTTTAAACAAATACATTTGTAAATCACAAGGTTGGTGCATATTATTTAAGCTATATTTAACCACATTGATAAAAAATTAATAGGAGTATCTGATTTTTTTCAAGCATTTGATTATATTACTTGATACAATGGCATACCTCACAGTTTGAAAACAAACAAGGAATCGCAATAGCAGGAATACACTAATGAAAAATCAGAAATGTACTTTTGAGAAAGTGAAAGATTACAAGATGCTCTCATGTTCAAAGAGGAAAAATATAAGAAGCCGCATACGCTGTGGAAGACAGACCTGCGCAGACCTTGGCAAATAAAAGCATGCTAAGAGCACAGAGTAAACTTGATGTTGAAAAGAGTCTTCAGTGACAAGGACTTGAATAGCAAGCAGAGTAATTAGATCTTTGTCTTTCCATACTGAACATGATTGAAGTGTAGATTCACTAATACTTTGCAGAACTTTTTGAAAAAAAATCGAACGTATTGAACAATATCTCTGATATGTGATGACCAATATAATGGATAAGCGGAGTTATCAAAGTGTTTATATAACTTAGAAGATATATGAGTACTCCTTGATTATTAATCCAAGACAACATTTTAGAGCCATTTTCATAGTCTAGGACAAGAAAAATGTCTGGGGTCTTATTAAATTATTTAGGCCTAACTTCTCATATTTAAATGTGGAATAATAGCAATAATTTGCTTATAAATATTTGTGTCACGCAGTTGGAAACATGAAGTCTTAATAAATGTTAGCTTTAGTATTATTGTTTAAGATCGCATAGAGCTTTCTAGTCTCAGAGTTTAGAGAGTAAGAGTGAAAGTATCATTTTTACAGCAGATACCGTTAATCTTTATTTAAAAAATCCACTTACATTGGAAATTTGCTTTCAAAAGAAAATAGAGTACCAATATGAGATTTTATAATAGAAAAATGATTTCTTAACTTGATTTTGCATATTTATGAAAGTATATTATTTCTTACTACCATGTTCACATTTTCCCATTGAATTTATTGTGTAATAAATAAATAAATATATATACACACACACATACATTTATTATATAATATATACATCAACATATGTATATATGTATTTTATATATATAAAACCATATTATGACATAAATTCACAGTGTATCAATTAACAACAATTAAATATATACATGCATATGCATATGTATAAAACTATATCATGACATAGATTCAATGTGCATTGGTTAACAACTTGTCTGAATCCATGCAGAGAGAACGCTCACACACACACCAGTTTCACGAAGCAGGTTTTTTACTTTCAGGTAGGCACTAACAGGCAACAAAACCCTAGCTTTCAGTTTGAGCAGGTCTCATAAGACTCAGGAAAGCTTTCTAGGAAGGATGGAGCCTCACCTGTTCCTATTCCATTTGCACAGCAGAGAAAGCACCCCACCCCGGGGTTTATACCCTGGGAAACATGACTCATTCGCCCAAAGCACTGAAGAACATTCTGTTTCAGGAGAATGTGGAGAAAAGTCTGAAACAGCCTGAAATATTCTGACTACTTCCTGTCTATTTCAGGATGTTATATACCCAACTCTTCCTTTAGTTACAATGAGAACTACAGGTGAGAAAAAAGAGAGAACTAGGTCTGTCAACAACCAACCAGAAACTATCCTACACATATAATCTACCATTTTAACCATTTTTAGGTGTGCAGTTTAGTTGCGTTCACAATATTGTGTAATCATCACCAATATTCATGTTAAAAAATCGAGTTATTTCATCATTCCAAAGAGAAATTCTCTACCAATTAATTAAGTCCCCATTCCTTACTCTTCAAGCTCCTGGTAGCTGCTATCACACTTTCTGTCTCTATGAATTTTCTTGTACTGGTTACACTATTTAAGTGGAATCATCCAATTTTTGCCCCTTTTTCTGGCTTATTTCACGTTGAATAGTATTTACAAGATCTTTTCATTTTATGTTATGTATTATCACTTAAGTGTTAAGTGCATGAAGAAAAATTTTACAAATTGTGGCATCAGCTCTTCCTGATTTCAAACCTATTACCTCAGAATGGAAGGCTACTGTGGGCTTAGTCACACTTTTCTTTGGAGCATAAGTGACTTTTGAAAAACGTGTTTATTATTCTTCTTGAAGTAAGCAAGGCTTTGCAGTATCAGGAGGACATCTAAACAAATGTACACAGAGAATCATAGGAAGAAAATCGTATGACCAAAATCCATGTTTTATGCCCCTGTCCCTTGCCAGTAACATCTTATTTCTCATTGTTCTATTTCAATCAAAGAGTGAGAAATGGAGCAGAGATGGAGAAGGGGCTGTCCCAGGAGAGCCAGCTCAATCAGCTGATTTTTCCTTGAAATAATGTATTGACTATTAGATGTTATCTCTTCTAGGTAAGACATTTTAGTCTTGATACTTATCTTTCATTTATGTTTTTCCATCAAAATAAATGTTGCTAAAGCTGGTAATTTGTGAATACTAGAGAAAAATTGCACTTTTAATTAAAACTAACTGAAAGCACCTTCTGAAACATTTCTACTACATAGTCTAGTTCTCTTTTTAATCCTAAAACCCAGATCAGATCATTTTCAGAATTGTATTATGTAAACAATACAAATTTAATGATGTTGTTATTTTCTAAGGGTGCTGGGTTCATTGTCTCCTTTCAGCAAAAAAACTGAAAAACAG